>NW_005353838.1:3419954-3452035 GCF_000412655.1 Myotis brandtii | reverse complement strand
GTACCTATAGTTTAACTAAGACTTAAAACTTTAATTAAAGCTTATTAAGTTAATTTTAGGGAACGTTGTGGAGTGAAAGAAGATGTAGTGTCGAGGATTGAGAAAGGTATGTTGAGATGGTTTGGACATATAGAGAGGATGAACGAAAGGAGATAGATGAAACAAGTACACAAGACGAGTGTGGTTGGGAGAGTTAGAAGGGGTCGATCTCAGGGAACGTACCTCAATCAGATTGAGGACGTTTTTAGCAAAGGCCAGCTTAGGAGTACCCTAATTAAGTTAATAACAATGTACCTACCTATATAGTTTAAGTTTAAAAAATTTGGCTCTCAAAAGAAATTTCAATAGTTGTACTGTTGATATTTGGCTCTGTTGACTAATGAGTTTGCCGACCACTGCAATAGGCTATATATAGGAAGATATTTATTATGAGAAATTGGCTCATGTGAGTATGAAGGCTGAGAACACTCACAATCTGCTTTCTGCATTCTGGAGACCCTAGAAAGCTGGTGGTGTAATTCTAGTTCACTACCAGGGGAGCTGATGGTGAAAATCCCAGTCCAAAAGCAGGAGAAAAACCAATGTCCCAGCTCAAACAGGAAGGTAGAAAGCGAAATGGGAGAATTCCTCCTTTATGTACCTTTTTGTTTTATTCTGGTGCTCCACGGATTGGATAATATCCACCCACATTGGGAGGGCAAGCTACTAAATCCACCAATTTAAATGCCCGATGCTTGCCTGGCCAGCATGGCTCAGTGTTTGAGCGTCAACCTATGAACCGGGAAGTCATGGTTCGATTCCCAGTCAAGGGCACATGCCTACGTTGCTGGCTCGATCCCCAGTAGGAGGCATGTAGGAGGCAGCTGATTGATGTTTCTCTTTCTTCATTGATGTTTCTTTCTCTCTCTCCCTCTCCCTTCCTCTCTGAAATAAATAAAAACATTAATTAACCCCCCCCCCCCCCCCCCCACCACACACACACAGGGATCATGAATGGTTGAACAAATGCCCAATGCTCCCCTGGTTGCAAATCTCATGGGGACACTTAAAAAAAAAGCAGAGAGCACTTTCATCATGGGTTTTTAAGCTGGTGCCCCGACTGAGGATCAAACCCGAAACCTAGGTATGTGCCCTCTCTGGGAATCAAATCCAAAAACTTTTTGGTATACACTCCAACCAACTGAGCCATCTGGCCAGGGCTGGGTAATTTTATTTTTAAAGAATGTTATTGAAGAAGAATTAGGAACAAGACAGGTGTGCCCAGGGAGGGTCTGGACCATGTAAACCATTTGCTCCTAAGTGTCCTTGATTGGGAAGATAAAACCTTGTGATTCATTAACTGGTTGTAAATTGTTTAGCATTGTTTAATTATTTTGTTTCAGTTTTCTTTATTCCACTTGTCAAAGAATTTCCCAAGCTTCTTACATCCTGCCACAATATCTCATTTTAATTTTGATTTGAATTTCCCTAATGATTATTGATGTTGAGCATTTTTTCATGTCCTTATGGTCATGGAGAAATGTCTACTCAAGTTCCTTGCACATTAAAAAATATTTTTATCATTGAGTTGTAAGAGTTCTTTAAATATTCTGGCTATTAATCCCTTAATCAGATACAATATTTGCAAATATTTTCTCCTGCCTTCTAGATCAAGTTTACTAAAATACCTAATAATAATTGCCCTGGCCCATGTGGCTCAGGCTTAGAGCATCAGCTGGAGCACTGAAGGGTCTCAGGTTTGATTCCTAGCCAAGGGCATGTATCTGAGTTGCAGGCTTAATTCCTGGCCTGTGGGGAAGAGTGTGGGAGGCAACCAATCTATGTGTCTCTCTCACACTGATATCTCTCTCTCCCTGCCTCCCCCCCACCCCCACATCGATGATTCTCTCTCTCTCTGTCTCTCCCCCGCCCTTCCCACTCTTTCTAAAAATCAATGGGAAAAATGTCCTCTGGTGAGGATTAAAAAACACAAAACACAATAAAAAACCTAGTAATACATTTACCCTTGCTTCCTCATTGCATCCAATGTAGAGAAAAGCCCCTCTTAAATCTCCCCCAAATCATTTAACACAAGGCTAAATAAAAACTATAAGTTCCTCTTAACACCTTAATTTAACATCCCCTGCGGTGTGTTCTGCTTCATTGCAACCAGTCAAATTTGTTTAAATTTAGGTGTATTACTGGTGGTCTTTGATTGAAGGGTATTGTCATAGGTCGTGCTCAGTTTCATCCCTATACTGTAGTAAGAAACAAAATTCCACACGTGTCTTTTTTTCATGTTTATGTTTTCAAATTTTATTTTTCTAAATATTAATTTTTATTGTATATTATAAAAATGCCAGTCTTCCATGACTGAGACAAAACCTCAGATAGCTGAGAAACACTGACCTAAACGACCTGCAACACTTAAACAACTCTGGGATGCGGGGCCCAGCGTCTCTCTCAAAGAGGAACTACAATACCCATAATTCCTCCAAACGCGTAAGCGACGTCTATTCGCCCGACTTTGCCGCGACGTCCTCTGGGGCGTGTAGTGCTTGCATTCCGCCTTGCACGCTGTGCTCACCGGCATTTTTTTTTCCGGTTTGGGGACGCACAGCACCAGAGGAAAGGTGATGTCTCTCGAGTAAAGACTAACAACTGTGCTATGAGGGAAGGGTGAGCAACACCACTGAGCCCATTGTGTCTATTGCTGGGGATCAGGAATAGCCTTTACTTCTGACCTATCGTTACCAGCTTTCGCGTGGATCCTTCTAAAAAGTTGCAAGGCGTTGGAGGAAGTATTTGCGGGCAAGTCAGGGTCAGGTCCCTGCGGTGGATTTTCTTTTCCCACCAGCATGTTTTCAGGCCCGGGGCACAGGGTTCACCTGAGAAGCCGAGGCCTTCTAGGTGATTGGATATTTTTAGAGCGCCAAGATCCAGGGCAGGGGCTGAGCCCACGCCGGCCGAGCCGAGAGACCACGTTTATTCGTTCAGCGCTGCTGTGTGCGGGGCGCGGAGGGTGCCCGTCACTTGCGAAGGGTATCACCACTTACCCTGTACAGAACCATCTGTACTAAACTGACTGGGAATAAACTAAACCAGTTCGCAGATGGTACCTATCTCTCATTCATAGCCCCAAGGTCCCTCCTTTGGTTAAATGCCTTCCCCAAGGCTACTTCTTGGGGCAGAGCTGGAGACTTGACACGGGTATTCTAATAATTTGAGTTGCTTCCACTTTCAATGGTGGAGAGATGGGAGAATCTTGAAGATAACTTTGCTTTGTGCAGGGTTTTCTGTGTTGTGTGTGACCCAGGTGGCCTTGGGTCAGGTTGCTGTCCTGATTGCCACACAGTCGCCAATACTTGGTCTTACCGTTTTTTTCTTGTGGGCTTGGTACAGTCATAGAGAGGAGGCTGAGCGTACGTTTAGTGTTGGGTTGTTAATGTAATGAGGGGTTAAAGTTGAAAGAGTCGAAATAATGGGTATGATTGCCCCAGCTTCACTAGTACTAGAGTAGTTTTTAAATCTTTCTCAACCTAGCTTTTCTTATCTGTAAAATGCAAACGACAATATCTACCTGGCAGGTCCAGAAAATTTAATGGTATAATATATTTTGAAAGTCCTTTTTAGAATGTTGCAGAAGTATTAGATGATGTGATTTTAGTCCCAGCTTTAAAACCATTGTTTCTCAACTAGAAATATAAACATTTATGTTTTAATTATTTTTTTAAAATTGATTCTAGAGAGAGAAAGAGGGAAGGAAGGAAGGAAGGAAGGAGAGAGAGAGAAACACTGACTTGTTGTTTCCACTTATTTACACACTCATTGGGTTAGTTCTTTTTGAAAAAAATTCTTTATTGTTGAAAGTATTACATATGTCTCCTTTTTTGGGTTACTTCTTATATGAGCCCTGACCAGGCATCGAGCCCTCAACCTTGGAGTATCAGGACAGCGCTCTAACTGAGCTACCCGGCAAGGCCTATAATATATTTTTAAAACAAATTATTTTTCATAATTATCTTTAGTTCATGTATTGCTTCACCATAGCTTGTTACGTCACTTGTTGGTTTTTTTTCCATATTTTCTGATTGGACCTTAAATCATGTTACTTATTGGTTAAAACTTACTAGTATATCTAAGGTCAAAAATAAATTGTTTGAGTTACTTTGGGGCACCAGGAGAAAGGAACAAGAAATTATGCTGAAAGCAAGTATACCAGAAACTTAGCCTTCTGAATTTTTTTTTTATTATGGCTCTGAATTAATGATTACTCTTTGTAGAAACTTTAAAGGTGATATATTTATTTATTGCAGTTTTACTCTTTTTTTTTTTTTATCTTCACCTGAGGACATGCTTAGAGAGGAAGGGAGAGAGAGAAACATCGATGTAAGAGAGAAACATCTATTGGTTGCCTTCTGTATGCTCCCTGAATGGGGATCAAATCGTAAACCCAGGTATGTGCCCTGACTGGGAATCAATCCAGCAACACTTTGGTGCACAGGAAAACGCTCAACCAGCTGAGCCACTCTTTTACTTAAAAAAACACACCAGTTCTGAATTTGAGACTTTTTTACCCTGTTGCTGTTATGGTCAAATTTGAAAACTCTATCTAAATGTTAGATGTGACAACATTAAAAAAATAATTTTAAGTTATAGTTGACATGCAATATTATATTATTTTCAGGTGTACAACGTAATGTTTTGACATTTATGTGCCTTATGAAGTGATCACCGTGATAACTTTAGTACCCGTCTGCCACCGTACAAAGTTATTACAATATTATTGACTATATTTCCTAACAAACATTTTTTAAGTGGAATGCAGAAAGAAGCCTTGCTTTCTGGACATTCAGTTTTGGGTCAAACCCTACTATCTAGTTTAGACTAAGAACAACATCTCTAGTTAGTGCAAAAAAACTTGTTACTTTAATTTGAATGTTGGAATTAATTTGATATTAATCATATCAGTATAGCCATCTTAAACCAATTATTTTACAGGGTCTGTATATTGGAGTGGGGCTTGGAGTCATCATAATGGAAGCAAAAAATATGAAGGAAAAACAGTTATTTTTATACCAGCATATTGTACCTGGCTACTAGTTGTAAATGGTTTTCCTTACCCAAGAAAATTTGTGATGTGAATGAAAAAGCGCCCTTTTTCCCAGACTCATTGTTTACAAATATGCTTCGCCTAAAAGCTGCTATTTGTTCGTTCTCTTGGAGAGTGTTCCGTTTTCGACCCTTCGGTTGTGAACCATTAATTAGCCAGATGGATAAGTGTACAAATGAAGAGCAACTATTTGATCTTATTGAAGAAAACAAAGCCATAATTTCAGAAGAGGAAGTGGGATGTGCATTTAATATACTTTGGCAGTTTCAGAAGCAGAAGACTGGCTTGTTAAAAAGTGTTGAATGTATCAGAAACCATCCCCAATTTCTTACTCTTTATAATTTAACCACAAATAAAATGGAATTGATGAATGACGATAACCTGGTGAATGTGTTGTACCAGATACAACAGTAAGTAATGTATTTTTAGATTTTATAGAAATGATATTTAATTTTCTAAACATCTCTTTAAAATGGAAAACTATATTTTTTTCTTATAGTTTTTCTGATCATCTAATATTTTAAAGATATTTAGAGAATATTCTTTGATTGTGGTAATCATTTCACAATATTTGCGTCTCAAAGCATCATGTGCAACCTCAATATATACAATATTTGTTAATCATACCTCAATAAAGCTGGGAAAAAATTTAAAAAAGGAAAGAAATTACATTGTTTGCAAAGGAATCAAGCCTTCAGAAGAACTAAACTCCCTAAATCAGGGGTCCTCAAACTTTTTAAACAGGGGGCCAGTTCACTGTCCCTCAGACCGTTGGAGGGCTGGACTATAGTTTTAAAAAAAACTATGAACAAATTCCTATGCACACTGCACATATCTTATTTTGAAGTAAAAAAACAAAACGGGAACGTATTTGTGGCCCGCGGGCCGTAGTTTGAGGACCCCTGCCCTAAATAAAGGATTCAGCAGTTATATAAAGGGTAAAAAAGCACACAAAAGTTATAACTAGTCTGTTTGTTAGTCTCAGTGGTGGAAAAATAGTTTTCTCACAGGATTATCCAACCTGCAAGGGCTTTTTAAGTAGCTGCAGATGTTGATATTGCACAAAGCAGAGATAAAGTTGTTTTTATTAGGGAGTCAGCATACAGTAAAGGGGTCTAAAGCTTTACTTATTTGGGAGATATGTGTAAGAATAAAAAAGAGTGGTTCTCCCTTGTTTTTGGTGGTCTTTCTCAGATTGCGAAGTTTTTTCTCTGAGGTACATGAAGAGAATATGTGATGATGATGGGCAAAATACCAGTTTTGCTTTCTCAGTGGTCATGTTAGTTTGGAAAATGCCGAACCAGACAAAATTAAACAGATCTTTATTGCAGGACTCCTCTGAGCCATTAATATGCTAGTGTATATTTGAATTCTGAGTGGGCCTTTTCCAAACTTATTTAACCACAAAACATTGTGTTGAACATCTCACAACACTGATGTGTGTGTCAGGCACAGAAGGAGAAATGCTGCTTGGTAATTTGCCTAAAAACTGCATTTCTATGTTTCCCTCAAGTCATCTATATATATAAAAGCCTAAGCGACTGTTAACAACCGAATGACTGGAACAACCGGTCGACCAGTCACTATGACGTGCACTGACCACCAGGGGACAGATGCTCCATGCAGGAGCTGCCCCCTGGTGGTCAGTGTGCTCCCACAGCCAACCTCCCATGGCCAGCCAACTTTCTCCGGTCCCTCACCCAGGCTGGCAGGCCCTGTCTGGCAGCCGGCCGGCCCGGCCCCAATCGGGACTGGGCAAGATGGCCCCGATAGGCCCTGGTTGCTGACCAGGTCTAGGGATCCCACCCGTGCATGAATTTCGTGCAACGGGCCTCTAGTATTTTAATAAGGAAAGGATTTCAAGAGTAATGTAATTGTGTTTTCAAGATTTTTAAACAGGATGTAGTTTGATTTTGCTTCATGACTCAACCTGAAATTTGATTTTTAGGCGATAAAATAATATAGCCTATTAACATTATAAAGATGTTGAAATTGGTTAAAAAGAAAAACTTTTATACATACAATATATGATATATGTGGTTTAATTACATGTGTAAACTATCCATTGTTAGTAAAGATATACTGGAATAGGAACTCTTTTCTAAAAAATGTATTTTTATTTTAAAAAAGCTATACTGGAACAGGAACTCTTATATGTTGCTGGTAGTGTAATATGTGTTATGAACTTTATTATTTTTTTATTTAAATTTTATTTTTCAATTACAGTTTACATTCTGCATTATTTTGTGTTAGTTTCAGGTGTATAAGATAGTGGTTAGACAATCGTATACTTTACAAAGTGATTCTCCCGATATTTCAAGTGCCCGCCTGGCATCATACATAGTCATTACAATATTATTAACTACATTCCTTATGTGTACTCTACATTCCTGTAACAATTAAAAAAAATATTTTTATTGATTTCAGAGAGGAAGGGAGAGGGAAAGAGAGACAGAAACATCAATGATGAAAGAGAATCATTGATCAGCTGCCTCCTGCATGCATCCTACTGGGGATTGAGCTTGAAACCTGGGCATATGCCCTGACCAGAAGTGAACTGTGACCTCCTGGTTCTTAGGTCAATGCTCAACCACTGAGCCACACTGGTAGAGCCCATGACTATTTTGTAACTACCAATTTGTACTTCTTTTTTTTTTTTAAATTTTTAAAAATATATTGATTTTTTGCAGAGAGGAAGGGAGAGGGAAAGAGAGACAGAAACATCAATGATGAAAGAGAATCATTGATCAGCTGCCTCCTGCACATCCCCCACTGAGGATGTGCCCGCAACCAAGGTACATGCCCTTGACCGGAATTGAACCTGGGACCCTTCAGTCTGCAGGCCCACGCTCTATCCACTGAGCCAAACCGGTTTCGGCTAATTTGTACTTCTTAATCCCTTCATATTTTCATCCAGTCCCCCAACTCCCCTCCCCTCTGGTAACCACCACTCTGTTCTCTGTATCTATGAGTCTGTTTCTATGTTGTTTGTTTTTGTTCTTTAGATTCCACATATGAGTGAAATTATATGATATTTGTCTTTCTCTGACTGACTTATTTCACTTAGTATAATACTCTCTAGGTCCATCCATGCTGTATAACATGAACTTTAAAACTACCTTTTGGGGGGGGGGTGGGAACTACCCTTGGATCCAATAATTTTGCTTCTGTCATTTATCATAAAAGAGTGATCTGAGATCATATAAAGATTCTTGTACATGGAAATTCATCTCAGCATGAATTCTATCTATATAATAAAAGGCTAAGTGACTGACCGTCTGTTCATCTGACCGACTGACCAGCCGGTACATATGACACACACTGGCAATTTACAAATAAACGTTGACTCCCACACTTCTATTATAGAGAAAGGGCGAATAGCAATATTAAAATATTTTGTATTTTAATTTTGTAATACTATATTATATATACTATTTTGACATGTAATTTTTTGCAGTAATGTAATTACCACACAAATCTTTCTTCTAATTAATTTCCTTTCAATGTGCACGAATCTGTGCACTGGGCCACTAGTTGTTTATAATATTGAAAAACTAAAATTCAAATAGGTGAATGTTTAACCAAACGATACTATATTCACTTAATGGAATAATATACAATCATTAAAAATTACGTTGCCCTAGCTGGTTTGGCTCAGTGGATAGAGCTTTGGCCTGCGGACTGTAGAGTCCCGGGTTTGATTTCGGTTAAGGGCACATGCCTGGTTGTGGACTTGATCCCCAGTAGGGATGTGCCAGAGGCAGTGAGTCAATATTCTCTTTCATCATTGATGTTTCTATCTCTCTCCCTCTTCCTTCCTCCCTGAAATCAATAAAAACATATTTCAAAAATTATGTTTTGAGTACTATGTAATAATTTACACAAATGCCTACAATATAATATTAGCTTATTGAAAAAAGCAGGATATAGAAATGTTAAAGAAGTCTGTATATTTCATGTGTGTAGAAAAAATAACTGAAGAGAAATGTTCCAAATAAATGATGGTGGCTATTTATGAGTAGCAGAGTTATAATTGATTTTTATTACCCTATTACAATTTTTCTTTATTTTACAAACTTTATCTTATAGAAATATTTTTATAATCAGAGCAAAGTAATACAGGTTATGTGCACTTTTATTTATTTATTTATTTATTTATTTATTAAATAATACATTTGTGTTTTTTAAAAAAATATATTTTTATTGATTTCAGAGAGGAAGGAAGAGTGAGAGAGATAGAAACATCCATGATGAGAGAGAATCATGGATTGGCTGCCTCCTGCAAGTCTCCCACTGGGGATTGAGCCCACAACCCGGGCATGTGCCCTTGACTGGAATCGAACCTGGGACCTTTCAGTTTGCAGGCCGATGCTTTATCCACTGAGCCAAACCGGCTAGGGCTATGTGCACTTTTAACATGAAATGCATCTTTAAGCATTTTCATTGTTCAGTGGAGTGCATTGAAACAAGCAGATAAAAGGTTAATGGGATATGAGATAAAGTATAGATATTTATTAGATTGTACTAAGAAATCAGAATACTGAAATGAAAGCAGACCAGAAATAAGGACTGACTGTCTAAGAGTATAATAACCTGCAGTTCACTTTTGCATTATAATTCTTACTACATGTGTTTTTAATAATTTAAAAATGCATAGATATAGAAAATTATTTTCTCTTGTTTTTATTGAGGTTTGCTGTTGAGTCCCATGATCCACTAGTTGAAGCACTAGTGACAGAAGCATGGAGAAGACTGGAAAGGCAAGTACTCTGAGTTCTTCCCCTAAGATCAGGGTTATCTTTCTCAGGGTTAGCACAGTGAAATCTCGTAGGAAAAAAATGGGGAGTGTATTTTTCCTTGAGGGAGAAAGAACAGTATTTCAAATGTTTCCTCTTTAAATTAAGAGTCGGGAACATACACAAACAATAGTATGGGGAATGCCTGGGGTGGGGCAGGGTTGGGTGGAGGAAGGCAAAAGGGATAAAATGGGAGACATCTGTAATTTGTTTCTGTCAACAATAAAACAAAAAGAATAGGGAACATAATGTGCTTTTCCACATTTACACTTAAAATATAAATAAGGTAGAGTCAGCTACTCATGGACTGGCATTTTTTTTAACTTTATTTTTATTGTTGACATGATTACGGGTGTCCCCATTTTCCCCCCCTTTCCCTTCCCCTTTGCCAACCTACATCCAGCTTCCCCTCAACCTCCCTTCCCTCTGGCCATCACCACACTGTTGTCTGTCTTTGGGTTATGCATATATGTTCTTTGGCTAATCCCTTCACCTTCTTTCCCCCAGCCCCTCTTTCCCCCAGTCCCTCTTTCCCCCCTCTCCTCTGACAGCTGTCAGTCTGTTCCATGTACATGCTTATGTTTCTATTTTATCAGTTTATTTTGTTCATTAGATCATGGACTGGCATTTTTGAATCTTCTTTTCTGGAAGAGTTCTACTTCAGAAAGTAGATTTTCTGAGTGATAGGCAGTTAATTAAAACCTAGATGTTCAGGAGCCATAAAAAGAGAAAAAAGAAGACACCAGTTTACTAGAAAGGAAAACACTTTAACAGCATCTATAGGTACCTGTCTATCTCTCTTTTTTTATAGAGAGACAATGAGCAGAGTTCACCAGTGATTTAGAAGCTTTCAGGTCCATTGCTGCAAACAGTATCAATTCAGATTTATTTCCTAAACTACAAACTCAGCTATTTTCTTCCTTTTATTTTTGTTTTGTTAATCCTCACCTGAGGATATTTTTCCATTGATTTTTTAAATATATATTTTTATTGTGTTTTTTTTACAGAGAGGAAGGGAGAGAGATAGAAAGTTAGAAACATCGAGTCAGCTGCTTCCTGCACACTCCCTACTGGGGATGTGCCCGCAACCAAGGTACATGCCCTTGACCAGAATCGAACCTGGGACCCTTCAGTCCGCAGGCCAACGCTCTATCCACTGAGCCAAACCGGTTAGGGCTCCATTTATTTTTTAGAGAGAGTGGAAGAGAGAGGGAAAGACAGAGAGAAACATTGATGGGAGAGGAACACATCACTTGGTTGCCTCCTGCATGTATTTCCACCAGGGCCCAGGCCGGGTAGGAGCCTGCAACCAAGGTACGTCCTTGACCACAATCAAACCCGGGACCCTTTGGTCCACAGGCCGATACTCTATCCACTGAGCAAAACTGGCTAGGGCAAAACTCAGCTATTTTTATCATGTTATAATCAATAATCATCTAAAAAATGTGAAATTTATTCAGGGTATTCTTGAGTATTGAGAAGTCTATACAATTTATATTATACAAGAGTATATGAGAACTCTCCTTTATAAGAGTGCTGAGAGAAAAACAAAGCTTATTTTGGCAAATCTTCACTGAGGATCAAGTCGGCAACCTGGACATGTGTCCTGACCAGGAATCGAACCGTGACCTCGTGGTTCATAGGTCGAAGCTCAACCACTGAGCCACACCAGCCGGGCAGCATGGGTTACTTTAAAAATAACAAATAACATTTTAGAAAAATTCATTTTAAAGTAGTAATGTATTAGTAATATAATAATATTTTTATAATTTTTTTATTTTACAACTGTTTTTATGTGTTTTAAGAGAAAGTAAATACTAATGATCTCTTCTGTATATTTCTTCAATAGGTTTGAAATGAATGTGCTGGCAAAATTTTCCACTTGCCTAGCAGATCAACACTTACAGTTTAGTCCATTAATGGGAAAAATAGCTGATATTGTAAGTAGGAACTTGGAAACCATACAGGACTTAAGGTAAATTTATTTAGAAAGCCCTTGCGTTGTGGTGGAAAGGTTCTGGGCTTTGTATGCATACACACTTAGATTGGCCACTTTCTAGTAATGTGACTTTAACTTCTTGAGAAGTTCACTGTCCGCATTTATAAAACAGGGATAGTAATGTATCTACTTTGCAATGTTGTTGTGGGAATTAGAGGTAAAGTATTTAAAGTATAACACTATATTGTAACAGTTTAGTCCACTACATATACCAATGTTTATGGCAGTATTAGTCACAATTGCCAAAAGATTTGGAAACAACCCAAATGTCTTTTAACAGAAGAATGGACAATCAAAATGTGGTATATATCTACAATAGAATATTATTCAGCTTTAAAAAAGAAGGTAATTCTGACACATGCTACAACATCGATGAACTCTAAAGACATTGTGCTAAGTGAAATAAGCCAGACGCAAAAGGACAAATTCTGCATGATTCTGCTTAAGACGAATTACCTAAAGTAGTCAAAGTCAGCAAAACAAAGTAGAATGTCTGTTTCCAAGGGTTGGGCGGAGAAGAAATGGAGATTTATTATTTAATAAGTAAGGAGTTTTAGTTTGAGAAGATGAAAATGTTCTCCAGGTGGATGGTGGTGATGATTGTACAACAATGTGAATGTACTTAATACCACTTAACTGTACACTTAAAAATGTTTAAAATGGTAAATTTTACATTATGTCATTTTTCTACACACATGAAAGTAGCTTGTAAAAGCAGACAGTAAAAATTGTTGTAAAGTAAATTTTGTTTAACTTTAAAAATTATTATAGACCTCTTTAGAAAATCTAATGAAATATTTGGACATTTCCTCACTCCAAACTGCAGTTACAAATATATATATTATTTGAAAAATAATTTCAGGGGTCTTTATAGTTAAACTAAATAGCAATGTTAGGTTACTAATTAATGCTAATATTAACATTAAACATTTGAATAGAGAAGCCAAAGTATTGTACAACTGGGTCTTTAAAAATAGATTTATTTTCTTGAAAAGATTAAAAGAAATTTGGAAACAAAAATATGTAAATAGTTCCACTATCCTAATGGTTGCAATAGTTTCAGATTTATATTTTTATATCTTTTTTTGTAGGTTGTTTTCTATTATCATCCCCAGGTATTTGTTATATGTCTTTTTTTTTTTTTTAATATATTTTATTGATTTTTTACAGAGAGGAAGGGAGAGAGATAGAGAGTTAGAAACATCGATGAGAGAGAAACATTGATCAGCTGCCTCCTGCACATCTCCTACTGGGGATGTGTCCGCAACCCAGGTACATGCCCTTGACCGGAATCGAACCTGGGACCCTTCAGTCCACAGGCCGACGCTCTATCCACTGAGCCAAACCGGTTTCAGCTGTTATATGTCTTTTTAAAAAAAATTTTTGCTTATTGATTTTTAGAGAGAGAGGAAGGGATTTTTGTGTGTGTCCCAATTGGGGATCCAATCCACAACCTTGGCACATTGAGACGTCCTCTAACTGACTACCCAACCAGAGTCCTTGTTATGTGTCTTTTCCATTTTGCATTTATTCATCATTATGGATGCATTCTTGTAGTTGTGATTTTTCTGATTTTTATTATGTAAGAATTGTCATTTGAAAGCAGGGACCTCACTTTTGTAATTTTGGTGTCTTCCAAGAGCCCAGAAGAGTGATTTCTGTGTTTGTTTTTTAAATTATTATTATTTTTTATATATGTTTTTTAAAAGTGTTTATTGAGTGAGGAAATATTAAATGCTACTTCGTGTTTGGAATTGTCTTTCATATATTAATATCAATCTAGCATGAAACATTAAAATATATAAAATCATTAGAAATATTTTACCAAGATTTTTATTAGTGAACTAGAGGCTCAGTGCATGGATTCGTGCATGGATGGGGTCCCTCGGCCTGGCCTGCGCCCGTGGAGGGGTCACGGTAGGGCTCTAGGGCATGTCTGGCCCATCTCGCCCAGTCCCAATCGGCCGTATCCCAGCAGCAAGCTAACCTACCGGTTGGAGCGTCTGCCCCCTGGTGGCCAGCGCGTGCCATAGCGAATGGTCGAATGGTCAAATGAATGGTCGGACACTTAGCATATTAGGCTTTTATTATATAGGATTATAGATATACAGAGACAAGAGTTAATAAAGCAAAGTTCTACAACCAAAAATGTAAAATGAGACTTTTAATGTTGCATTCATGGGCTGTTGGTCCAGTGATTTATGAGTAAATTTCACTAAAAAATTTTTCTTTAGTTCTGGCCTGGTAGCTCAGTTGGTTAGAGCATCATCTTGATACACCAAGGTTTGATCCCCAGTCAGGGCACATACAAGAAACAACCAATGAATGCATAAACAAATGGAACAACAAATCGATCTCTCTCTCTCGCTCTAAAAAAAAAAATCAATAAAGAAAAAAATTAAAAAAACATTTTTCTTCAAAAAAGATATCTATAAAACAAGATATTATATATACTCAATAAAAAATATTATTTCAATGCTTTTTTTTTGTCCAAAGAGGTTCAATTACTCAAAGATCTGTGTCAAGTTCTACTAGTATTTAAAAAAAATTTGTTATAAACCGATATTTTTACCAGTTCCTTTCTATATCTATTTTTTTAGTCTTAGATTTGTTCATTATTCTTAAATAATGTAAAAATTTTTGCATCTTTTTCCTTTTTCAGGTCTTTGTCTGTTTTGATGGTCAGCATATCTTCTTTAACATCCCAACGTTTTCAAGAACAATTAGTGAAGAAAACAGAACTTCTTTTTGATACCATAGATTCTTCCCAGGTCAACATTGCAAGAAGAATAGTACAATTCCTTAGGAATATTAAATATAGTTATTACCCACTATTAGAAAGGTGTAATAAAGTGTTTTTAAGCAATGTGAATGACCTTGATTTGGACTTCATCAGTAAAATATTTAGTCTATACCACTCTCTACAATTTCATAATTTTCAATTTATTTTAGTAACTAAAAAGAGGCTAATTGAAATGATTCCTCTGTTTGATCAGCCTGCTACCTTTGTCAAATTGTTTGTAGTATTGGGACCCGTGGCAGGACCTGAAGAAAAGAAACGGTAAGTTCTGCTAAAAATGCTTTACTTTTCTGTGGAGACTATATGGAGCCTTCAAGCTTAGATCTTGCAGTTCTGGAAGGCACAAAAATCAACTGTGGAATGGACAATATTCTCATATGCCCTGCTCCTTGATTCTTTCTCTGTTTATTCTAATTTACATCTCAAACTCTTATTTCACTATTGTGTTCTGAAAGGGAGCCAGTACCCCCTTGTGGCAATGGATGAGGGAGAACACTATTTAAGGACCTTTATTCTCCCTTCCTAGGTCATGTGACTGGCTTTAAAACAGGTATAAGACTGTCTTCCCATTCATCATCAAAAGCCTTTATTATGTACATTGGCATATATTCCCATGCCAGGTTTGAGTGAATTTGATCTATCTCCCATCTTAGAAGAATTTCCAGTATTGCTAGATATTAATGTAGATAGAAATTTTAGAGATTAAAAAAATGAACAAATACTGTATACATGGTTACTGATATGAGCAAATGGGTAAGTACTATTAGTGGATTAGTTAAGCAGGTGTTCCAGAGAGTTGCATAATAGAGGTATCTACATCATTACTCTGTTAGCCAAAACTTCATGGAGAGTTTTATTTTTAAGAATCCTTTGAAATATATATGAAGAAATTTAAAGATATATTTTAAGAGACTATCATGATGAGAACAAGATGATTATTTAAGAAACCTTTATTGGAATCTCTTTTTTTTTGGTCACTAAATATTATTAAAACCTCATATGCTAAAGCAGTACAAAAGTTGAATTTAACTGGGTCCCTGCCTTCAAAGATTTTTATATTCCAATTGGGAGGATAGAAATATATAATTGAAATATGTAAATACTATGACACTGCAAAATAGTTTATGAATAAGTACTCAAATTAGTGATACAGTTAGTAAGTGCTATGGGCAGACAGAAAAGTGAGAAAAATGTGGACTAAAGTGGCTGGGAAAAGCTATGAAAAGCATATTTGAATTAAGTTTTTCTTCATATTTTCTATTTGTTACTTAAGAACTGTTATTTTAACATTTTTTAATAAACTATCCATTTTTCAACCTAAAAATTTCTTCTTTGCTTCAAGACTTGAATCAACTATATTATTGATGTCAGAGGAGCTGACCAGCCAGCAAGCCCTGGCAGTGATTGGAGCAATGGAAGAGATGGAAAGCAGAAATTTACGTCTGATTAAAAGGTAGTCTTTCCTAAAATTCATGGAGTTAAGTTTAGTTGTCATTCATAAGTAGCTATGTTTTTGAGGAAAAATTTCGTGTTTTTTGTGTTTTTTTTTTTCTATAATCTAGCTGTTGGTTTTGAAGAAATAAGGAATTAACACTTAAGGTATTATTTATTTCTGTTTGTTTTTCAAAATAGAAATTCTGAAATTGTTTATAGTATTTTTCATTTCATTTGCTACTGTTGTTATTCTCAAGCAGAGTATCATAATCTAGGAAAGTTGAGAGCATAGAACAAGATCCTACTTTTCAAAAGGACAGTTTCTGAAAAATAGTTGACATCTTTGTGAGCTTGGTTTCACACCACAGTTGTTACCTTGAAATCATACTACCACATATTAACTTTTTTGTTAACTTGAGATTTAAGAAGGAAAAAAATTCATGGTTTAACACACACACACACATATGTTATTATTATTTTTAAAATATATTTTTATTGATATCAGAGAGGAAGGGAGAGGGAGAAAGAGATAGAAACATCGATGATGAGAGAGAATCATTGATCAGCTGCCTCCTGCACTCCCCCTACTGGGGATTGAGCCCACAACCTGGGCATGTGCCCTTGACTGGAATGGAACCAGGGACCCTTCAGTCCACAATCCAAAGCTCTATCCACTGAACCAAACCAGCTAGGGTTTATGTTATTTTTTTTTATTATCTATCATATTCCATTTTGAAAATATTCCTTCTGCCTTATTCCTCCAACTTACTGTCTCAGCATTTCCCATTGTTTTGAAGCATTTCTATTAGAAGGCCAGTGGATTTAAGGAAGAAAAATCAGTTTTGATAATTGTTAGTAACTCTTGGTAAATATTTTTTTGGAGGGAGGATGTGGAATTTGGTGGTTCTTCTGAGAGATTATTTATTTAGGAAGTAAAACTATCCTTTTCTCTCTTCTTACTATTGATAATTAAATATTTCATTCATACTTTATTGATAGCTCATTCTATTTTGTTATATTTCTATCACCATCTTTTAAAAAATTAATTTATTTTTATTTTTTAATGACATTTGATATTCAATATTATATTAGTTTCAGGTGTAAGGTGTACTGGTTAGACACTTATATAACTTACAAAGTGATCCCTCCCTCCCATAAGTCTAGTACTCACCTGGCACCATTTCTATCACCATCTTGAGACAGTTCTTCAAGAACAGAAAGCCTTGTCTCATTCATTGCTGTCTCTCCAGCACAGAGTGTGTCTGGCATGAAGGAGCTCCTCAGTAAATGTTTAATAAATAAATGAGTGAACTGGTTAAAATAGATGTCTTATCATTCTTTTTAGAATTGCTTCAATTCTGCATAAGAATTTGGAGAACTATAAACCAATAGAGTTATTGAAGATAACTCAAGCATTGATTGTTCTACATTTCCAAAGTAAAGAGTTTTTTGTGAAACTCAGAGAATTATTGCTTAGGTAAGATTAAAGTAGAACTGTTTGTTGAGTCTTTCATTTTGTAATCTAATCTTTCAATTTATAATCTAGTTTGGTTTAATTATGTAAAGAATTGTTGGAACTTTAGGAGGTAGAATTGGATAGCTTATTATTAAAAATGTTAAGACACTTATCTCTTCCCATGCCCATTCTGCCAATGCTTATACTTGGTGTATTTTGAAATGGAAATGAGGCCAGTCGGGTGATGAGTTCCGTAGGGCATGCATAAAGTAAAAGCCAAGCCATTCTTCTTTTCGGCAGGAATAGCATAACATGAAAATATTGGAGCTGCTGAAGAAGGCAAAACTCATATTTAGGGGCCTTCAGTTTGACTTCTTGTCTTTTTTTTTTAAAAGATATTTTATTGATTTAAGAGAGAGGAAGGGAGAGGGATAGAGAGATAGAAACATTGATGAGAGAGAAACATTGATCGGCTGCCTCCTGCATGACCCCTATTGGGGATTAAGCCCAAAACCCAGGCATATGCTCTGACTGGGAATCAAACTGTTACCTCCTGGTTTATAGGCCTATGCTCAACCACTGAGCCACATTGGCTGGGCCATTAGTTGATTCTTGTATGTGCTGACCAGGGATCAAGTCCACAACCTTGGCGTATGCTCTAATCAACTGAACTACCTGGCCAGAGCCTCAAGATTTTTTTATTTATGTATTTATTTATTTATTTTTTATATTTTATTGATTTTTTACAGAGAGGAAGGGAGAGGGATAGAGAGTTAGAAACATCGATGAGAGAGAAACATCGATCAGCTGCCTCTTGCACACCCCCTCCTGGGGATGTGCCCGCAACCAAGGTACATGCCCTTGACCAGAATTGAACCCGGGACCCTTCAGTCCACAGGCCGACGCTCTATCCACTGAGCCAAACCGGTTAGGGCTATGTATTTATTTTTAAAAACTCTTTTAAAATATGTTTTAATTGATTTTGGAGAGAGAAGGGAGAGGTAAAGAGAGAGAAACATTAATGTGAGAGGAACATTGATTGCCTTCCATACACACCCCAACCAGGGACTGAACCCACAACTTGGACATGTGCCCTGACTGGGAATCAAATTGATGACCTTTTGATGCACAGCAGGATGCTCAACCAACTGATCCACACCGGCCAAAGCCCTAAAGATTTTTAAAAGCTCTCAGTTTTTTATTTTATTTTAACAACTGCTGTTCTGGTGGTAAGAATCTTACCATGGATGTTTGGGAGACATAAAGAATGGAGTCAATTCTGTTTTTTGTTTTTTTTTAAGGCTGCACTTCCTAGATAGAAGAAGTAGGATGGGAACCAGTATAATTGAGTGATTGCTGTATGCTGGTGCCTGTACTAAGTACCAACCCCTGACAGGTCATATCAGAAATTCAGCCCAAATTCTGTCTCTAGCAATAGCACTGGAAAAAACATTGTTCTGACACTGACCTTTTTGTTTTCAGGGACTATGGTTTTATTTTTGCATTAAAAAAATTGGGATGTGCTTTATATTATCTTAAGGCTTCCCTTAGTAACTCTATGGACCTGTCTTTGATTTAGTTAACCCTGCTTTAATTAACTTGTATTTTAAGCCTCCCCCATCCATTAGAATAATAATGGATGTTAGAATAATAATTACATATTTGTATTTTAATACTTATGTATATTTTGGCTTTTGTTGCTAATGTATTAATTTTGTTCTTTTTACTTTCCCTCCTTTTCTTTATAGTTATTTGAAAATTAGTGTCAAAACTAGTGAGATTTCCATCCTGGTCTGTGCCATTTCTAAACTTCCATCTCCTCACTTAGATGAAGTGGGGATATCTCGAATTGAAGCAATTTTACCACAGTGTGACCTAAATGACCTGAATAGTTTGGCCACATCTGTTTTAAGATGGATTCATTATGGTCATGTGTATCCAGATAACACTACTGGAAAACAGCTGAAACTACTTCAAAAATTAGATCACTATGGGCATCAGAGACTACAAAAATACAACAATTTGAATTCGTTATGCGAAGAACTTAAATCTTTAAAAGGAGACTGGTTTTCTGAGTCTCTTCTTGAAGAAACAGTTGCTACTTTACAGCGTTTGGTGGATGAAATTAATTACAGAAATGTTGCGGGAATTGCATATTTTATTTCTAGAACTAACTACCTCAATACTTTGCTGCTTGACAAGATAGCCTCAGTGGTCCTCCAGCAGATTGAAAAGGTGAAATTGAAATGTCACACCATTTTATATAGTTGTCAACTTATAAAAACAAATGTGTATCGTAAGTACTTTGACACCTTGATTGGAATTTGAAGTTTAAAAATTAAACTTTAATTTTTGGTTCAGCAATTTGTTGTTTCTCCTCTTAAACCCTTTTTCTCCAGCATTACAGATATGGACAGATTGTTAAAATCAGCAGTCAAAATTCATTTACTAGAAGGAAGTACTAAAAGCAATACTGGTAATTATTAAGAAGGATATTAGAGTATGAATAATTTTTGTTTTCCCTTTTTCTTATTTTCTGTAATCTTGTGATACTACTTTTACTATTTAAAAACAACTATATTTAAAAGTGTGAGAAAAGTGTGAAAACAGAAAATTATACTGACTTCAGTACAGTTTACCCTTGAACAATGTGGGGGTTATCATTACACATTTTTTTTTTTTTAAATATATTTTATTGATTTTTTACAGAGAGGAAAGGAGAGAGATAGAGAGTCAGAAACATCGATGAGAGAGAAACATCGATCAGCCGCCTCCTGCACATCTCCCACTGGGGATGTGCCCGCAACCCAGGTACATGCCCTTGACCGGAATCGAACCTGGGACCCTTCAGTCCGCAGGCGGACGCTCTATCCACTGAGCCAAACCGGTTCCGGCATCATTACATCTTTATATAACTTTTGACTCTTCCAAAACTTAACTACTAATAGTTTACTGTGTTGGTTTTTTAAATTTAATTTTAATGATTTTAGAGAGAGGGAGAGAGAAACATTGATTTGTTGTCCCATTTTTTTATGCTGTTGAATAACATATTTTATATCTTATATGTATTATATACTATATTCTTATATTAAAGTAAGCTAGAGAAAAGAAGATGTTACTAAGATCAGCTCAGCCGGTGTGGTTCAGTGGTTGAACATTGACCCATGAACCAAGAGGTCACCAGTTCAATTCTTTGTCAGGGCACATGCCTGGGTTGCAGGCTCCATCCCCAGTAGGGAGTTTGCAGGAGGCAGCCGTTCAATAATTCTCTCTCATCATTGATATTACTATCTCTCTCTCCCTCACCCTTCCTCTCTGAAATCAATAAAAAATTTTTGTAAAAAAGAAAATACATTTACAATATTTACTGAAAAAATCTGCATATAAGTGGATCCATGTAGTTCAAACCCATATTGTTTAGGGTCTACTGTATTTTTTTAAATTTCTTGATTTTTAGAGAGAGGAAGAGAGAGAAACAGAAACATTGATTTATTATTCCACTTATTTATGCATTCATTGCTTGCTTCTTGTATTTGTCCTAAATGGAGATTGAACCTGCAACCTTGGTGTATCGGCACAATGCTTTAATCAACTGAGCTACCTGGCCAGGGCAGGTCTGCTGTATTCTTAAATTATCAGTGCTTTTTCTTACAAATTCATTTCTGGAACTTACTTATGAAATGCTGCTTTTTGGGTTATTGTTTTTATAAGATTTTTACTTCGTATTCTCTCAAATGAAAATAAAAGTCTGTCTTATCTGTTTAGCATATTTCTTGGTAGTATTGGATGAGTGAATAGTGAAAAATAGTGAATGAAAGAAAAATAAATTATGATTATTTTAAACTAAGAAACCCCTTTAATTACATTATGAGTACAAAATGCACTGATATCATATAAATTATATAAATTAGTGATACTTCCTATTCATTTTTAAAAATATTTTTTCATTGATTTTTATAGAGAGAGAGGGAGGGAGAGGGGTAGAGAGGTAGAAACATCAATGGGAGAGGAACAACATCGATTGGCTGCCTCCTGCATGCACCCCTTCCGGGGATTGAGCCAGCAAGGGGGCTTGTCCCTGCCTAGGAATCGAACCCGTGACCTCAACTGCTGAGCTATACTGCCTGGGCTTCCTATTCATTTTAATGACTAGTGAATTTCTGGAATAGGATTTTACATCTAACAAGATTAATTCGTACATTATCTGATTTTCTTTAGAGTTACTAGAAATTAGTGGGGTTAAATAGATTATAGCGGGGTAGAAAAATTAAATAGAGTAATGCATGTATCATTTAACTATAGGCACGTTAGAAAATAACTTCTATCCAAAATAATTAGGTTAAAATTTTGTTTTACTGAAGTTAAAGTAAACGTTTTTGTTCTGTTTATACAGATCCATCCTTTTGCAATCTTTGCTATTATTCTCCCATTCAGCACCTTGAACTATGATCCACCTCAAAGGGATGAATTTTTTGGAACTTGTATTCAACACCTTAATTCTTACTTAAGTAGGTATATTATTTGGCACTAAATTGAATGAATAGGTGGGAGGATACTATTGCTGATGTTTCTCATTTAAAGGATAACCATAGTAGCTGTGAGTTCTATAAAAAAGTTTATATCCAATTTTGAAACTTTATTATGAAATGTCGAACGTATGGATAAAATTGAAAGAATGAACAAGGAACAACTATATACTCATAGGGTAGATTCACTAATCATTAACATTTTATCATATTTGCTTTACTGTTTGTCTTTCTTGCTCTTATTTTTTTCTGAGCCATTTGAAAGTAATTTGTAGGCATTGTGACCCTTCATCTCTAATTACTCAGGCATACACCTTCCTAAAAATAATGAACATCTTCTGTATCTCCACAATTCTGTTATCATAACTAAGAAAATTAATAGTCTCCTACTATATAATACACAGTTCATGTGTAAATGACCTTTATTATTCCCAAAATACAAAATACTGTGGTTGTTTACCCAGGATCCATTCAAGGTTCACTCATTGTGTGGCTGATCTCTTAGAGTCTAGAATATTCTCTGGGTTTTTGGTTTTGCTTTGGTTTTATATTTTGCTTGAGATTGATTTGGGAGAAAGGTTGTTTTTTTTTTTTTTTCTAATATTCTCTTATCATAGCTTTCAAATGTACAGAAAAATTGAAAGACTATAACAAACATCTCTATACTGTATACCCACAATCTAGCTTTTGAATAATGATTAATTTATTACCACATTTGCTATATGTGTGTGTGTGTGTGTGTGTGTGTGTGTACATACTCATCTATGTCTGATAAACTATTTTTTGTTGTTGTTTTATATATATACTAGAGGCCCAGTGCACAGATTCATGCACTGGTGGGGTTCCTCGGCCAGGCCTGCACCCTCTCGCAATCTGGGACCCCTTGGGGGATGTCGGACTGCCAGTTTCAGCCTGATCCCTGCAGGCCAGGCCAAGGGACCCCCACCGGTGCACAAATCCATGCACTGGGCCTCTAGTATGCATATAAGATCTTTGGTTAATCTCTTCCCACCCTTCCCCTTCCCCCCTTCCCTCTGAGATCCATCAGTCTGTTCCATGTTTCCATGCCTGTGCATTGAGTGTCTGCCCCCTGGTGGTCAGTGCATGTCATAGCTATCGGTTGAATGGTCGGATGGTTGCTTAGGCTTTTATGTATATAGATTTTTATTGATTTCAGAGAGGAAGGGAGAGGGAGAGAGAGAAACATCAATGATGAGAGGGAATCACTGATTGGCTGCCTCCTGCACACCCCCCACTGGGGATCGAACCCACAACCTGGGCATATGCCCTTGACCAGAACCGAACCCAGCACCCCTCAGTCTGCAGGCCAACACTCTATCCATTGAGCCAAACTGGCTAAGGCCTATTTGTGGGGTTTTATTTATTTATTTATTTTTTTTTAGATAGAGAGGAAGGGAGAGGGATAGAGAGATAGAAACATTGATGAGAGAGAAACATCATGGATCTGCTGCCTCCTGCATTTCCCCTACTGGGGATCAAGTTCAAAACCTGGGCATGTGTCCTGACCGGGAATCAAACCAGCGACCTCTTGGTTCATGGGTCGATGCTCAACCACTGAGTCAGCTCTAAATACTTGAGGTTATAAGGACATTCAGTATCACACTTAAAAAAAAAAAGTTAACAAGTACCACCTATACCATAATCAAATTTTCCCAAATCTCACCAAATTGTCTTTTATGACTTTTTAAAAAAGCAACCAATATTGAGTTGTTATGTCACTTTCTCCCTATCTTTTTTCCCCTTGGTATTATTATTTTTTTAAGAGATTGGTCATTTATTGTTGAATGTTCAGATTATTGATTTATCTGATTGCTTTTTGTTAAAACCGTGCTCCTTTATCTGCAGTATTTCTAGTAATCTAGAAATTAGGAATAGATGCTTGATTAGATTCAGATTAAATATTTTTAGCAAACATGCCTTGTATGTGTTGCTGTGTACCTGATGTTTGTATCACATCTGGAGACACATAATATCTGATTCTTTCTATCAATTTTAATAGTTAAGCTGCTGTGAGACCAGTATACATTAATTTATCAGTATCATGCTCATAGACTTTACTACATTTTTGTGGGATTTATAGGTCATATAGTGTCTAACTATGTCTGACACTATTGTGTCTGCTAATAGACAAGTAAAATGGGACTGTGTTCTGTGTATGTTTATATATGAATGAGTGTATATAACATTTTTAGTAGCACAAGTATATGTAGAAAGATGAGACTTGAAACTGAGACTTAGAATATGCTCTCCTGGTTGTTCAGTCATGTTTCAGAAGGAAATGAAAATACATCTCTTCTCATATTCTCTAAGTAGAGGCTTAGATAATAGAATTTCTTTTTTTTATTTTTATTTTTTTATTTCTCATTCATGAGATATTTATTAAAATAACACATTTAGGGGAAAAAAATCAATACAATGTATACATCATTACCGAAAACTGTATACCATCATACAAAAAAGGATTTTATTTTGGGAAAGCGATTCCTAATTTATGGCAAGTTTTACTTTCAGAAATAAGACCACAAAACAACACAATCTAATTCAATCTTAAAGGCTGGCATGCTGAGCAAGGAATGTTCTTATTCTTTGTAGAAGCTCCTTCTTTACACTGTCAGGTACCAGGGCTCTGCCTTTTGGTGTGATTTCAGCCACCAAGTCATCAACAGTAACGTGTTCTAGTCCTTTTTCTTTAATTACCTCTTTACAGTGTGCCTTCAATTGATCCTTCCAGCCACATTCAATTAATTTAGCTCTCAGCAACTCTTTGAGGCGTTCTCTTTCTCCAGTTTCTATCAACTTTTGGTTAATCGCCGCTCTCATCTGCGCATCTTTGTTCATCTTGCTAACCTGAACATCAACAGGCATTTTCAGACACAGAGCACTTACAAAGCATTCCCTCCTAAATCCTCTAGGCAAGCACTGCCACACCTTTACCGTGCTATCTGTGTTGCTGTGTACCTGATGTTTGTATCACATCTGGAGACACATAATATCTGATTCTTTCTATCAATTTTAATAGTTAAGCTGCTGTGAGACCAGTATACATTAATTTATCAGTATCATGCTCATAGACTTTACTACATTTTTGTGGGATTTATAGGTCATATAGTGTCTAACTATGTCTGACACTATTGTGTCTGCTAATAGACAAGTAAAATGGGACTGTGTTCTGTGTATGTTTATATATGAATGAGTGTATATAACATTTTTAGTAGCACAAGTATATGTAGAAAGATGAGACTTGAAACTGAGACTTAGAATATGCTCTCCTGGTTGTTCAGTCATGTTTCAGAAGGAAATGAAAATACATCTCTTCTCATATTCTCTAAGTAGAGGCTTAGATAATAGAATTTCTTTTTAAATTAAGGGTATAAGAGAAGAAAGGTTGAGAAGTACAGCTTTGATTTTTAAAAAGACTTTCTGAGAATGAAAGGTTTTGGAGACCTTTATAAGATAATTTAAAATAACTAATGGAGTAATAATTCTCTTTATTTTGAATAAATGTTAGTTTTGACAGATTGGTAAATGCCTCATTTATCTTGATCTTGCTTTATTAAAATAAACTCAGCAAAAAATAAAAAAATATTTCATTCTTTTTGTACTTTGTAAAAATACTGTTGTAGTAGGGCATTTTGGATGACTCCTTGCTTCTCATCAGTAATGTCTCTTGGATGAGGCAATTCAGCTAAATTACCTCAAGCCTTACACTCTGGGATATGTGCCATGCTGCTGGGTGACAGGTAAGGGAGGAGGTGCTAGGTGAGATCTGAGCTTTTTGCATGTTTGCACTCAGCCTAGAAATCTGAGATCCCTACAGAGTAGCACAGGGTAGTGGTCCAGGCTCCAGGCTGGACTCTCCAGGTTAAATCTCACCCTCCACTTGCTAGCTGTGTGACTTTGAGCAAGTCATTTAACTTCTCTGTATTTCTGTACATTCATTTATAAAGTGGAAATAGTAACCGTTTCTGCTGCATACTGAAGTGAGATTTAAATGAGTTAATATTTGTAAAGTGCTTACAGTGATACCTAACAATTCTGAGCACTATTATATTATTACTAGAGGCCTGATGCACGAAATTCATGCAGGAATAAGCCTTCCTTCCCCTGACTGCCGGCACTGGCTTCCCTCTGGCACCTGGGACCTGGGCTTCCCTCATAGCCTGGGCTTCTTCCAGAAGGTCGTCCAGAAGGACATCCGGTCTAATTGGAATATTACACTTTTATTATTATAGATCATCAGTATATAGAGATTGGGATCAATTAGTTTTCTGTACACTATTGACCTTTAGTTTTGAATTCTTTTTCTTTTCAAGGCAATTAAAAACTTTTAATGAAAGGATAATAGTAATAAAGAAGCATATAGTATGAATTTATACAAATTGAGTCACCCATGGAATCAGTACACAGATCAAGAAACAATATTACTACAGTACCCTTCTTTCTTTTCCCCTTTTCTATTCTACCCCCACCCAAAGGCAACTACTTAACTACTGGCAATATAGATTATTTTGGGCAAAGATGTGTTTGTATCATTTCTTAAAAACCTGGTTTTATCTGAATAAAGTGTGTGCTTATGTATATGTGAGGTGGCTGTAATAATTTTTTAAAAATCTTAATTTTGTTCTAGGTCTATTGGACCCTCTCAGGATAGTGTTTCTTGGTTTCTTTTTGGCCACACTTGAATATTTTCCAGAAGATCTGCTAAAGACAATTTTTAACATCAAGCAGATTGGAAGATTGGATTCTCAACTTGAAAGTATGTGTCTACATTTTATTGTTATCATTTGTACATTATATCCAAGTTACCTATACCACTATACCAAAGCACTTAAATGTTAATTTTTTGTTTGCTTATAGAAGTATTTCCTGCTTATTGTAGAAGATTTGGAAAACACAGAAAATATAAAACAGAAAGTAAAAGATTACTCAATCTTACCACCAAGTGAAACTACTACTTTTAATGTTTTGGAGTGTTTCTTTTTTTTTCTATCTCTCTCCTGCTCTTTTTTATATGTTTATATATCTACTAGAGGCCCGGTGTATGAATTCATGCACAGGTGGGGTCCCTTGGCCTGGCAAGCGATCGGGGCCATGGGAGGTTGGCCAGCCGCCCGATCTGGGCTGATGGGGCCGGTCTGCTGGAGGGAGGGACCGCAGGAGGTTCGGCCAGCCTGTGGGAGGGACCGCGGGAGGTTGGCCAGCTGGGGGAGGGACCGCGGGAGGTTAGCTGGCTGCTGGAGGTTGGCTGTGGGAGCGCACTGACCCCCAGGGGGTAGCTCCTGCATTGAGCGTCTGCCGCCTGGAGGTCAGTGCGCATCATAGCAACCAGTCAACTGGTCATTCGGTTGTTCAGTCGTTCGGTCGCTTAGGCTTTTATATATATAGAAGATACATATTTCAAAACAAAATTTGAAAACAAACAAACAAACAAACAAAATTTGGATTATTTATGTATTCACTTTTATATGTTGCCTTTAGTCGTTGAACTGTATTTTGAATGATTTTTCATGCCATTAAATATCTTTTGATATCATGATTTAAAAAAAATGATTCTTTATTGTTGAAAGTATTACATATGTCCCCTTGTTTCCTCCATTGACACCCTCCAACTCACCCCTGCCCCAGGCCTTCAGCACCCTGTCTGTGTCCATGGTTATGCATATATGCATACAAGGTCTTTGGTTGATTCCCTCCCGCCTCCCCTCTGAGATTCCCCCCTCTGTTCCATGATTCCATGTCTCTGGATCCACTCCATTCATCAGTTTATTTTGTTACTTAGATTCCACACAGAGTGCGATCATGTGCTCCTTGTCTTTCTCTGGCTGCTTATTTCACTTAGCATGATATGTCATGATTTTTTTAGTGTCTAAATAATCTGCCATTATATAGATGTAATGAAGTTTATTTATCTTAGAGGTTGTTATAAATAATGATTCTTATATATGAATCATTGTCCTCATTTTTGTTTCCTGTAGATAGAGTCCTAAATGCAGAATAATAGGCCAATGAAAATTCTTTGGTAGTATTTTTAAAAATATAGATTTAACATTAATAATTAGTAGAAATAACATAGGAGTTGGTTCTAATCATGCCACTGAATGTAATAAGTTAAAAACATAAAGCATGTGTGTGCAACTGAAATGATTTTATCAGAATAAAAGTGTCAACCAATAGTGAGGATAAATGAATGTGAAAAATGGATTGTCTTTGCTAGGTTCAAGCTATCAAAATCCATTAATATATTTTTTTTATTTCAGTTTTATATTCAACTCTAAATAGGAAGGTCCAATTTCGTCTTATGGAATTAAATAGAGCAGTCTGCTTGGAATGCCCTGAGTATCAGATTCCATGGTTTCATGACCGCTTCTGTCAGCAACTTTATAATAAAGGTTTGAGTTTTCTTTGGGTCAGAAAGTGAAGTTTAACTCTAAATTATTAGATAGTACATTGTTATTATTTTTAGACCTAACCATGACACCAGAGTTTCCAACAGTGCCATGACCTGTTTAATGGGACCTTTTTGTAGGTGAGATTTGTGTTATAAGAATTTCTTAATATTTATGACACTAAAACCCTTTTGGTAGAGAGCAAAGAACTTGTGTTATACTGAATCTAGTGTCATTGCATATAATATTACATTGAAGCCCTTGTTGGAAATATAAATCTTTATGTTTCAGTTTATAGAATTAGATGGTTTTCATTCAAAAACTGATTATTTTAAGTGAAGTAATTCTTTTTATTTTTATAAAGATATTGGCAGCCTGAATGGAGCACAGCAGCAGATTTATAAAATGTTAGCAGAGGTATTAGGAGGAATCAATTGTGTAAAAGCCTCTGTTCTTACACCTTATTACCACCCAATAGGTAAGTCTTTAATCATCTCATCAACTGGAATTTTAAAGAGAAGCTTTTTTGCATTTTTTTTAAAGTTATCTTGAAAATTTCTCATATTGATGTCTTTTTTTCCCCTCTCCCTCTCCCTCTCTGCCTTCCACTATCTAAAAATCAATGGGAAAAAATATCCTCAGGTGAGGATTAACAAAAAAAATTTTTTTAAAATATCATTGCCTAAATCCGTCATTCATTGGAGCGGGGGCAAAGTAGTGATATTCTACATCTATCATTCCTTCTGAATTTATTGGCTGGGATTTGTTTAAAAACTTTCAATGTCAACTATTTATGCTTATGTACACTTCATATAGGAAAGACAGGATACATGCTTGAATCTTTACTAGTTTTCAGATGAGCTGGCTTAACTGCCTCCAAATGTGACCAACAGAATTAAGGGGATTTAAAAAAACCTCTTTATTGTGATTTGGCCTAGTCTAGTGCTTAAATATAGCCCATGCTAAATACTAGTTATGGATTAATAATACTTGCTGGTTGATTTGTATTGATTGATTTTGGACCAGATCTTATAAAATTAGTCAGATAATTCATACTGTTGATTCTTGTACTTGCTTATAGATTTTGAGTGTATCTTGGATAAAAGAAAAAAACCTCTTCCTTATGGAAGCCATAATATAACTTTGGGAAAACTGCCAGAAATGCACTGGGAATCAAATACCCAAATAGTTGGATCGAGACTGCCACCAGGAGCTGAAAGGTAACTTATTTTTTAGTTTCAGATTTTGTCATCTAAATGTTATATTTGGCATAATCTAATGAACTCATTTATCAAGGATTTATGGAGTAGCAGAATCTGCTTCTCATCCATCTCATGCATTCTGCCTCTATACCTTTGCTTTTACTGTGCTTTCTGCTTTAGTGTCCATCCTTCATTGTCCAAAGCCTAGCATAACGTGCTAATCTCCTAGTTGACTTTAGCAGAAGCAAATAGCATCTTCTTTGGAGCCTCCATACCTTTCTGCTTTTCTGATAGCCCTCCACCATTTCTTACTAAAGCTATGTCATATGGCTGCCTCTATACCTTTGCTTTTACTGTGCTTTCTGCTTGGAGCCTCCATACCTTTCTGCTTTTCTGATAGTCCTCCACCATTTCTTACTAAAGCTATGTCATATGATCTTTGCATCTCACAGTGCCTTCCTTACATATGGTAGGTTCATAAGAAATATATATTGGAGCCCTAACCGGTTTGGTTCAGTGGATGGAGCGTCGGCCTGCGGACTCAGGGGTCCCAGGTTCGATTCTGGTCAAGGGCATATACCTTGGTTGCGGGCACATACCCAGTGGGGAGTGTGCAGGAGGCAGCTGATCAATGTTTCTCTCTCATCGATGTTCCTAACTCTCTATCCCTCTCCCTTCCTATCTGTAAAGAATCAATAAAATATATTTTTAAAAAAAAAGAAAAAAGAAATATATATTGGATAGAGAAACAAATGGGTGAAAGCATGGAGATATTTAGTATAATTGCTATAATTCTAAGAAATAGGTTTAATTGTCATTAATAATTTAGACAGATGATAACTTGGTATACTCATTTATATTCATTTGATTTTTTGTTAGTTTATAAAATACATCCTTTTCCTGAAAGGCTTATAATTATTCATTTTGATTTTAGAGCAAATATTTATTTTTATCTTATATAGAATTGCTTTGGAATTTTTGGATATAAGAGCTTTTTGTAGAAACATTCCTCATTTAAAAGGAAAATCTGCTATGAAAAAACGACATTTGGAGATTTTGGGCTATCGTGTAATTCAGGTATGAGATACTCATGTAAATCATCTTCTTAAAATACCTACGGTATGTGAATTATATCTTAATGAAAAAATGCTTCATTTAGACAGTTATTTAGACAGAAAAATGTACATGCGTTTCCTTTTAATGTTGAAGTTCTAGAATTACATCTTTTTAATATTTAAAAAAGTTGTATTAAAATATCTGAAACAAAATATCCTCCATTTTTTGGAAGAATCTTTAATCATAAAAGCATAATATGCTAATTAGACCAGACGACCTTTCAGACGACTGTCCAGATGAAGCCGCAGCAGAGGCAGCTGCCGCGGTGGCGGGGGCCGAGCCCCTTGCATCAATTTTGTGCATCGGGCCCCTAGTAGTAAATAAAAATCATTACTTGTACCTAGAAGACCTGTTGACTTGTCTTCATTTATCTTACCAAATGGATAGAGTTGTAAGAGAAAAAGGCTAGAGTATGAATGTTGGAAAGGTGCCTAGAAAAAACTGTCCATTGTTGGTATTATAGGAACAGGAGGATGAAAAGAGCTCTGAGGCAGAAAAAGGTCTTCTGGGCCGCCAGGAAGAAGGACCCACTTGGCTTCCAAAATGGGTTCAAAGGCTATACTTATGTACATTAACTTCATAGGGTTTCCACAGCTGTGCTCAGTAGTGCTTAGAAGTCTTCCCTGATGTTTTTTGTTGTTGCCTTAAAATCCACTCAATCTGCATTACTTATTTTTTCACAGATCCCTCATTTAGAATGGAACTCTATGGCACTGTCAACAAAGGATGCTCGAATGGACTACCTAAGAGAACGTATATTTGGAGATGGCAAATCATGATAGTAGTTTTTATTTAAAATTAGTTACCATAGTGTGTTACATATGAACTTATTTTAATTAAGTGGTCTGACTCAGTTAAATAATAGTATAGAATTGACTGGTTTTAAGGTCAATTGAATCCATATTAAAATAAACAGACATTTTACAATAGAATATCCTCTCCACTGTCTGTTGGGAAATTGTTTAACATTCTTAATATAAAAGACATGTAGCTTTTAAGAAACTTAAATAGTTTACAATTCATCTTTGAGTACATGCTATGTGTCAGGAACTGTTTTTGATATTGAGAATACAGCAGTGAGTACACTGTATCTTCAGGAGTGGAGTCAAACAAAGTAAATGAATAAAATATGCCTTAGCCCTAGCTGGTTTGGCTCAGTGGATAGAACGTCGGCCTGTGGACTGAAGGGTCCCAGGTTTGATTCTGGTCAAGGTCACATGCCCGGGTTGCAGGCTCGATCCCCAGTAGGGGGC
>NW_005353838.1:3413972-3419579 GCF_000412655.1 Myotis brandtii | reverse complement strand
TATACACACACACACACACCTTAGATGATATTAAGTGATATGGAGAAGAATTCATAGGAACATTATGGGTGGGTGTGATTTTCAATAGGGTGAACTGGGAAAGACGAGGTTATCATTTGAGTAAAGACTTAAGGAGGTGAGGCTGACTCAGGGTAGAGTACTTTAGGCAAAGAGATGAGTAGGTGCAAAGATCCTGAGGTAGGAATATGCCTGCTATGTTTGAAAATAACAAGGAATCGACTGTGGCTAGAGCAGAACAAATGGGTTGGCAGTATAAGAGGAAAGGTAGATAACAGTGTCAAATATATATGATCTCATGGCTATTCTGAGTGAGATGAGAGGCCGTTGGAGAGTTTCTAGCAAAGAAATGAAGTACTCATATTCTAACTGGATCACTTTGACTACTCTGTTGATATGAGAAAAGACTGCAGTGGGGCAAAAACCCATTAGAAGATCATTGCAGTAATCCAGACAAGAGGTGGATGGAGGCTTGGAGGTAATGAGAAGTGGTCAGATTTTTTAATGTATTTGAAGGCAGAGGCAACAGAATTTGCTCAAAGATTGGGTACAGAGTATGAAAAAAAGAGAGGAGTTAAGGACAATTCTGTTTTTGTCCTGAGCAATTGAAAAGATGTCAATGCCATTGATTGATATGGGGAAGTCCAGGGGAAGCAGAAGGTGGGAAGTGGTGGTGGGGGTGAGGATCACGAGTTTGTTTTAGACATGTTGAGTTTGTGAGGCCATTTAAATATCTAAGTGGAGATATCAAATAGGCACTTGAATAAATGAGTTTGGAGGTCAGGGGAGAGGTGCCGGTTTCAGATTTAAATTTGGAAGTTTCAAGCAGTATTTAATGTGATAAGACTAGAAGAAATCACTAAAAGTGATTAGAGGAAAGTGTGACTGAGGGCAAGGTCTGAGGACTGAGCTCCGGGTGCTTGGACATGAAGGGGTGAAGAGGAAGAGGACCAAGAAGAAGCAAAGGAGACTGGACAGGATTGGCCAGTGGGGTAGGAGGAAGCCAAGTAGGTAAGATGGAAACTGGGAAATTTCCATTAAATTTAGTAATGTGAAAATCACTGGTGCCCTGGCCTGTGTGGCTCGGTTGGGTGTCATCCCATACACCAAAAGGTTGCCCCTTCGATTTCTGGTCAGGTTATATGCCCTGGTTGTGGGCTCAATCCCTGGAGGCAGCCAATTGATGTTTTGTTCTCACATTGCTGTTTCTCTCTCTCCCTGTCCCTTCCTCTCTCTAAAAATAAAAAAATATATATTTTAAAAAATCACTGGTAACTGTGAAAAGAGTAGTTTTGGTGAAGTGATGAGTTTGAAAGTCTGACTGGTTTAAGAGAAAGTGGGAGGAGACAAGACTTTCTTATAAATCAGTGACGGCGAACCTATGACACCCGTGTCAGAGGTGACACGCGAACTCATTTTTTTGGTTGATTTTTCTTTGTTAAATGGCATTTAAATATATAAAATAAATATCAAAAATATAAGTCTTTGTTTTACTATGGTTGCAAATATAAAAAAATTTCTATATGTGACACAGCACCAGAGTTAAGTTAGGGTTTTTCAAAATGCTGACACGCCGAGCTCAAAAGGTTTGCCATCACTGTTATAAATGGAAGCAAAGAAATGGGGAGATAGCTGAGGGGGAAGTGAACCAATCTTGACTTGGTCTGATCCAACAGATGCTGAGGAAGGAATAATGATTTCCTCTCTGTCTTACAACACATTTATTCAATTAAATAGTTACTAAGGGCCTACTATGTGATATAATCCCTAGCCCTTCTTCCAAGAGTGGTATATTTGTGCTCAGTGGAAAGCCATATTGTAAGGACCCTTAGGCCATGGTGGTGGGGGGGGGGGATGTGGGTAATTGACTATCTGAAATTTGTTATCGTCTGACTCCATGACCCTCTAAATTCATTCTGTCTCAAAATAAAGTTGGTGGCTAGAGTGCCTTGAATCTTAAAATATGTGCCCTGCATGTAATTTGCTCCACTGATATTTAGTTTAGGTTTAAAATATCCAATTATTTTGCATGACGAGCTCCAGTTCTTAATTTTACAAAATGTGAACTTCACAGAACCTCTTGTGCAAAACAGAATCAGAACAGTAAGCAAATGAAAGATGTTTCTCCTTACTTAGTTTCCTAATTCTGCATTTCCTCATGATATTCATTTGTATTAACTGATACACTTAATGCTGAGTGTTTATTATCCATTTTATGAATGTGTCCTATTTCTAAAGCAAATGATTGCCAGGACTAAACCCCTTGAACAGGTTAAAATATTTTACTGTGTAACTTTTAGAATAAAATGATTAGACTGGTGAGAGTTAGAAATTAAACTGACGAGGGTTATAAACCAGATATAAATGAAAACCCAGACAGTATATATTAAAAAAAACAAAACAAACAAACAAAACCCTGATTAAATGACCCGGATATACCTTTCACTTATTGTCACACAAAATCTGACTTCTCATATACCATATCTCTTCCTCTCCTTTCTCTAAGTTACCTGATTCGAAGAATATATAAATATATTTGTACATATATATATATATATAATATATTTTTATTGATTTCAGAGAGGAAGAGAGAGGTAGAAACATCAACAATGAGAGGTAATCATTGATTGGCTGCCTCCTGCACGTTGGATCAAGCCTGCAACCCAGACATGTGCCCTTGACCGGAATTGAACCTGGGACCCTTCCATCTGCAGGCTGATGCTATATCCACTGAGCCAAATCAGCTAGGGCCCTATTAGCTATATTATTGTTATTATCCAAACACACACACATGCCCTTGAGTATATTTTATTGATTTTTTACAGAGAGGAAGGGAGAGGGATAGCGAGTTAGAAACATTGATCAGCTGCCTCCTGCACACTCCCTACTGGGGATGTGCCTGCAACCAAGGTACATGCCCTTGACCAGAATCGAACCTAGGACCCTTTAGTCTGCAGGCTGACGCTCTATCCACTGAGCCAAACCGGTTAGGGCTATTTATATTTTTGTTTGGTGATTTTTCTGTCTAAACTGTCTAAATAAAGCATTTTTTTCATTAAGATATAATTCACATATCATAAAATCCACTCTTTTAAAGTGTACAGTTCAGTAGTTTTTAGTACATTCACATGATTGTGCAACCATCATCACCACTATCTAATTCCTGAACATTTTCCTTATCCCAAAGCTTTATTTTTACAACTTAATCTCATGTCTGCAGAGTTCAGCATTCTTCCTAATCAGAGGATACTCCAAATCAGTCCTAAATCAGGTTTCTCAGAAAATAACATGTCAGGACAGATGTTAAACATGTCTATGAAAGCACGTGAGGCCCATAGCAATGATTAGTTGATGATTGGAGAGCATTGAATGTGATGGTTCTGGACAGTCAACTTACTATGTACAGGGTGGGGCAAAAGTCAGTTTACAGTTGTATGTGAAACACAGAGTTTATTCTTGCATTATTTATTAATTATTGAATTATTTTTCATATGAACAACTGTAAACCTGTTGCTCCACCCTGTATACTACTACACTAAGAACAAACAGCTTGAATATAGGGTCTTATATCCCAGAAAAATAGAATAATATAGTCATCTTCCCTTCAGAAATTTGCAATAGCTCTTTCCTGGAAAGCATAGATAAACCAATGAATACACACCCTCCTCCATACCACCCACTGGCCCCACCTTCTGCCTCAGCAGTTTAAGGACACTTCCCCTCCCTCTCACCACAGATACTTTTGTTAATGGCTTAAAAACTGTGATTGGCTGGTTTTAAATTGAAAAATTTTTTTTTAATTTAAACAAACAGTATTATACCAGTGTCACAAAAGAATGGAGAAAAAGATCACTTGAATTTGACTACTTAGAGACTTTTCCCCTTCAAATGAGACCCATTTATTATACTCTTTAAATAGCATTTCGCAAGTCTCTTGGCATGTAATCTTTAATATAATGCACAAGGTTCTTGTCATATCTTGAAGTACTAGGAGGGAATGTTTTTGATGTTTTTAAACATTTAAAAATGTAGATGTACATATCTCATTCTCCAGTTTCATTTGTAATGGGAAACATGTAAAGTTACCCTAAAAATGCAAATGAAACGATTAGCAACTCAAATTTAGGAACCTGCTTTATAGTCGTTGATTGAGTGAGAAATCTCAAAAGAAATAATCTGTTCAAGTTAATATTGAATTTTTCATTAGAAAATGGTTTTAAGATATGGTCATTACATTGAAGATTCAGACTTTGAGGTTTTGATACCCACTGCTAACCTCTTGCACAGTAACTTAGTGGATAATTTCTACATGGATCTCTGTATAGGCTTAAAAAAACCCCCAGAATAAATTAAAGCCCTGTTATCCAAACAAACCACCTCCCAATCGATTACATTTTTTCACCTCCTTATTTACAGTTTAGACACTTTGAAGAGATTTAAACGTGTTGCGAGGCAACTTGCTCCTGAAGCATAACGTATTTCCTTCAACATCCCAGCCCATTCCTTTTTATCGTCTTCATACCTGGTAGAGAAAAAAGAGTAATCAATAAGCAGTTTTTAAGTAGATAGTTCTTTATGTGTTAAATACACAAATGTGAATCTTTGAGGAAACCCTATTGGCTCTTAGCCAGGGGAGGTTGCCCTTGACCAGTGTAGAATAATACTTGGATTCCTCCCAAATATTCATCCTTTGAATGAGCTATGTCTGAGCTGCCATAGTATTTAATTTGGATGCTTAAGCAGTTAAGTCTTACCTGGGTTATGAATCAAGGCCAACAGACTCTACCTTAAGGTAAGAACTGGATGAGCAGGGACCGATGGTGGCCTTGGTTATGAATTTCAGTTGTTCTCATACACTAGTGCTCAGCACAGAACCTGACACTAGTGGTTACACCATAAAAATCCGTTTTCCTGTCCCTGTGTGAGTACTACTCTTAGACTACACTTGATGTTAAGTAAGATCTGGTTGTTCCTTGTGAATATTCAGGGTTATAAAGTTACAGACAACTCGAATTCCTCTGCCTGTGCCCGGAATGCTTTTCTCTCTTTGTATGGGAAACTCTTAAATGCTGCCTTCTCTCTGAAGCGTTCCTTGCCTTCTTCTTTTAATTTTTCACATTATCCTTTAAATAGTATCTTGCCTGACTGGTTTGGCTCAGTGGATAGAGCGTCGGCCTGCGGACTGAAGGGTCCCTGGTTCGATTCTGGTCAAGGGCATGTACCTTGGTTGCGGGCACATCCCCAGTGGGGAGTGTGCAGGAGGCAGCTGATCAATGTTTCTCTCTCATCGATGTTTCTAACTCTCTATCCCTCTCCCTTCCTCTCTGTAAAAAATCAATAAAATTTATTTAAAAAATAAATAAATAGTATCTTTATAGCAATTATTCTGTTTTAATCCCCCCTCCTATATTTATGTTCTCAACAAGCTCAAGGGCATTTGAGGACAAATAATAAAGGGTGTCCCAAAATTCACGCAAGAAGTAATTTTGATAGAAAACACAGGTTTATAATTAAAAATTGTAAATTTTTTATTCATAAAGAAAGTATACAGTATAGGGTTATGTATGGAATAGCATATCGGGTAAATGG
>NW_005353838.1:3413346-3413703 GCF_000412655.1 Myotis brandtii | reverse complement strand
GTATGTGCCAGCAAAGCCATGGAGGCCATTTACCTGATATGCTATTCCATACATAACCCTATACTGTATACTTTATGAATCAATAAAAAATTTACATTTTTTAATAAACCTGTGTTTTCTATCAAAATTACTTCTTGTGTGAATTTTGGGACACCCTTATATCTTACTCATTATTTTCCCTCCAGAAGCAATCATTACTTGGCATAAAGAAATACCCGAGCTCTGGCTGGTGTGTCAGTGGTGAGAGTGTCAGTCCAAGCACCAAAGGGTGTAGGGTTCCATTCTCAGTCAAGGGCAGATACCTGGGTTGCAGGTTTGACCCCAGCCCTGGTCCCTTTGTGTGAGAGGCAGGTAATC
>NW_005353838.1:3392778-3413311 GCF_000412655.1 Myotis brandtii | reverse complement strand
CCTCCTCTTTCCTCTCTCCTTCCACTATCTCTAAAAAAAATTAGTGGAAAAAATATCCTTGCGTGAGGATTAATAATTAGCTGATACCTATGTAAGATATGCACTATGTGACTTAATTTCTTCAATAGTCCAAATTTAATTCTCAACAGTTGTATTATACACCAAGTGATTTTTATGTAGAGAAAAGTAGGCAAATATTTTACTACTAATAAAGGGAAGAACCTTAATTATCTAAACAAAATTTGGGACAGCAAATTAAGAGAATGTTTTTTAAAAAAAATATTTTTATTGATTTCAGAGAGGAAGGGGGAGAGAGAGAGAGAGATAGAAACATCAATAATGAGAAAGAATCATTGATTGGCTGCCTCCTACACACCCCCACTGGAGATTAAGCACAACCTGGGCATGTGCCCTGACTGGGAATCGAACTGTGACCTCCTGGTTTATATGTCGAAGCTCAACCACTGAGCCATGCCGGCTGGCCGGGCAAGAGAGGATGGTTTTAAATGACCTAATGAAAAATTGACATTTGAGCACGAGGAAGTAGAAGTTAAATGAGGCTGAAAAGGTTTGCTTCCTGGCAGTTATCCTGATCACTGTCATCTCTTTTTTACATCTCTGCATGTGTGAATAGAACCTCACTAGGAGGTTGAGGGCAAGTGGGCAGCCACTTTTCCAAAGATCAGTGGCTTTCCACCAAGTCACACTGATTGCTGGACCCCCACCTCCAGACTCAGTAGGTCTGAGGTGAGGCCTGTGAACTGGCATATTGGGCCAAAACCAGGTGCTGCTGTTGCTGCTTTGGGAACCACTGCGGATCATTGGTTCTCAAATTTGGACATTGGAACTATTTGGAGACATTAAAACAATTGATGGCTGGGTTCCACCCTCGAGATTGAATTAATTGGCCTGGGCATGAGGAGTTTTTAAAAGTTCCCCAAGTGATTCTAATACACAGCAAGGTTTGAGAATCCCTGTTCTAGATTTTATTACCCAGATGGAAAATACCAGTACCTACATCTAAAATTTTACAGTCAAGCAGACAATGGTGAATGTCCTCTCTTGCCTTTTCCCAATCCAGTGGCTCCCAGACTTGTCAGCACATGAGAAGCATCCAGGGATCTTTTGAAAGTTTCAAAACCCCAACCATACCTGAGACTAATTAAGTCACAATCAATAGAGGTGTGACAGAGTGCCAGTATTTTTTGAAGCTCCCTAGGTGATTCCAGTGAGCAAGCAAGTTTGGGAACTGCTGCCCTAATTGTAAAATAAACCATAATCAGAGATGATCCCTCTCTCAGGTTCCCCTCAGCAATACCTTTAGCAGGAGATGTACTTTCCATTGCTGCCTACACTTCCTCTTGCTGAAGCAACTTGGCTTTTGACTGCTCTTGGGAACCAGAGTAGCTCATGTGGAGTTCAGCTTGTGACAGCACCCTTCCTAACACCAGCAGCTGCACGTTAGAATCATCTGGGAAGGTTTTAGGAAATAGTGAAGCCGAGGCCCTATCTCCAGAAACTCGGATTTAATTGTTCTGTGTTAAGGCCCAGGAACCGGTATATTTTAAAAGCATCCCAGGTGATTTATAATGTAGAGCCAGGGTTGAGAATCACTACCTACTTATTGTTGGTTCCTACCCATTTTCCAAAACCCCTAACCCTTCCAACCATTCATTAGTTCATCCCTTTTTTTTTTTTTAATTGCTTCCAGACTTTCCCCATTTCATCCTCTTGCTAAGTCTAGCCTCTTGCCTGGGAATCTCCAGTTTCTTTCTCTTCCTCTTCCTTTCCTTGGGGAAGAGAAGGGTAATAGTTAACTTCTTCTTATAGCCACTTTTTTCTTGCTCTCTACACAGCTGGTTACTATTACAGCAACATAAGGAAATGATGGATGCACAAAATAATTGCTCAGTTAAGCTACTGGCCTTTTAGATCCCCAAGCACAGTGCCTGGGCCGACGGCAGCAGTTCACTGGCTGGGAATAAGGCATGTGCTGGTCTAGGTATAGAACAAATAATATTCACTTTTCACTTTCAGGCTCAGTGGTATGCCTTCACTGATCACTCTTCCCAAGCTGTATCTAAACTTAAACATGCAAATAAGTCACCTGGGAATCTTGTTAAAGTGCAGATTCTGATGTAGTCTAGGGTGGGGCCTGGGATTCTCCATTTCAAAGCTCCCAGGAGCTGCCAACACTTTGAGTACCAAGGCTGTGGACAATCTGGTGACAGGCCAGGTAAGGCCATGCAGATTTGGGGGTAGGGGCTAGTCTTTAAGCTGAGGGGAAAAGCATGAGTTTGGCAGTTTCTGGATGTTCAGCCTGAACTCACGTATGCTCACCTCGGGCAACTGAGATCTATTTCCTGTAAACTTAGATCCCAAGCACAGTGTCTGGGCTGAAGGCAGCAGGCATGTGGTTTTCTGATGGTGACCAGACATCTATACACTGTACACCCTGCCTCTGACTTATGTGACTCTTCATGACACAACACTTATCTGGGAGGTAAAATGGATGGCTACTTTTTACTTTTTAAAAAAGCTTTTCTAGCCCTAGCTGGTTTGGCTCAGTAGATAGAGCATCAGCCTACAGAATGAAGGGTCCTGGATCGATTCTGGTCAAGGGCACATACGATCCCCAGCAGGAGGTATGCAAGAGGCAGCCTATCAGGGATGTTTCTCATCACTGATGTTTCTATCTCTCTCTCATTCTCCCTTCCTCTCTGAAATCAATTTAAAAATATATAAATTTTTTTATAAAAAAGCTTTTGTAACTAAATCCTCAGGAAATATGTAAAACCATAGAAATTAGATTTAAAATAGAATTCATGAATTTGTGGAAAACTCAAGAGGTTAAATATTTCTTCAGAACTCTGTTTTAAATTCTCATTTAATTGGTTAAGAACAAGCCCAGATAAGTTCTGGTTAGAAGAAGTAGCATGCACAAAAGTTCAATTAGATTCCCAGTATACCACCAATAAGTAGCTTACATGTTGGGAAAGTCTGGCTTACTATTTACTTAAAAGTTGTTCATTTTATCAGTTATCACTTATCTGAATTTGATATTTGGTTCAGAAAATTGGAGTGGAGAGAACTTACTTCCATATATCATTGACTTCAGTGGGTGCAAACTCTTTGGATTCCAGCTGAATCATGGCAAAACCACTGATGGCATACAGGGATCCAGCCAGACTGACCAAACTGATGGAACTTCTTTCCTGGGGAAATTCGGTCATTGCTTCCCATCTAGGAATTATTGAAAATAATCAATGTAAAACTAAAGAAATGCCAACTGTATTTACTGACCAATTATAGGTAATTATAAAGAAATTCAAGTAGCATAGGCACCCAAAATTAGAAGGTGAAATTTGCTACTAGGAAATATCTAAATATTATTCCTTTCTTTGAAAGAAATAACCAGATTAGATATAAAGTTCTCAGTATGACAATAACATGTATACTGTAGACAATCTGGAAAATACAGAAAGGTATAGAAGAAAATAAATATCCCCTATGATCATACCTTCCAGACTTAATCAAAAGCAACATTTTGGTGTAATTTTGTCACTTTTTTAAAAGGATACATTTAAATATAAACATCCATTCATACATATGAATGAAACTAAGAAAATAATTACAATTTTGTGTGCAGCTTCTTTAACTTTTTATATCATGAGTTTACCCATATTATATAGTTTTCAAAAACATGATTTTCAATGATTATTTAAGTCCTAGCCATAGAAGTTTCTTGTAATTTTCAGATACTAAAGTCTATTGTAATCAGGCATACATGGTTTCTTAAAGATGTAATAATAGTTTACTCTAATTTTTTCTTCATTGCTAAACTGAGAGTATAAAACTATATATTCATCCAGATGTGTGAGCTCAAAAATTTAAAAAAGACTAATTTTATGTAAATATTTGTCTAATGTTTTCACATTAACTTTAAGCCAATAAAAGCTTAAAAGTTGCCCTAACCAGTTTGGCTCAGTGGATAGAGCGTCAGCCTGCGGACTCAAGGGTCCCAGGTTCGATTCCGGTCAAGGGCATGTACCTTGGCTGCGGGCACATCCCCAGTAGGGGGCGTGCAGGAGGCAGCTCATCAATGTTTCTCTCTCATCAATGTTTCTAACTCTCTATCCCTCTCCCTTCCTCTCTGTAAAAAATCAATAAAATATATTTAAAAAAAAAAAAGCTTAAAAGTTAAAAATTTAAGAATATCATAAAGAGCATAAAAGAATTAAACTTCTGAAGCACTCATGCTTTACAAATATCACAAGCTAAGGTGGAGGTTTTTTCATCCTTAAAGAAACTACCTGTTTCAAATCAAATAACTCTATAGAGACATGTATATCCACCTACGTGTAGATAATTACTCAGAAGTGTTACCTTTGCATGACTAAAGTTAATAATAAGTACGAATTAAGTACTTCAACATTACCTTGAGGGTCATGCGTTCCAAATTACAAACACATGTAATGCAACAAAATGTTAGGCATTTTTACACTCAGTAACAGGAAAAGAAACCCAGATGAAGATATTTTCTCTTTAAGCCTTACTTTCCTGTCCTCCTCTCCCCATGTTCTAGAAAGCTTGACATTTATCCAAAGTTAAAACTTAAAATGTATAGTGATTCATAGGCAGTAACTCACTTATTGGTTGTGAGGTCAAAAGCTTCAACAGACGCTGAAAGACCCTCTTCAGTGACACCTCCTGCAACCACAATTTTGCCTTTATGGATAGCCACTCCGAACATCGAACGTGGGGTTTTCATTGGAGGCATATCTTTCCAGTCTCCTTTTTTTGGGTTGTAGATAAATACTCTGTTTGTACACTTTCTGTAAACATAAGAGACAACAAAATGATCCTTATAGAACCTTCCTTTTTTGAAAGAAGCAATGTCACTAGTCATCTAGCTTTGCTTCTCATATGAAATATGTAGTACAGCAGAGGATCAGAAAACCCCCAAAGTATTCTTTATCTATTTTTTCTTTTTATTGAATTTATTGGGGTGACACTGATCAACCCCAAAGTATACTTAATCTGAACATATGCCACCAAGCAAAGGACAGTTTCAAATGTGAGGACCAAAACTATTTTATAATTTAATGATAGTACTGGAAGGTAGAACACCTTTACTCTGTTGTTGTTAATCCTCACTTGAGGGTATTTTTTCCATTGCTTTTCAGAGAGAGTGGAAGGGAGGGAGATAGAGGTAAAGATAGAAAGAGAGAGAAAGAAACATTGATGTGAGAAAGACACATCAACTGGTTGTCTCCTACATGTGCCCCAATCGGGGGTAGGAGTTGGGAAGCGAACCCGCAACCCAGGTACATGCCCTTGACCAGAAATCAAGCCTGTGACCCTTCAGTGCGTAGGCTGATGCTCTAACCACTGAGAAAACCAGCCAGGGCAGGAAACCCACATAGAGTATATTTTAATCCTGCTACTGAATTCAACAGAAGACATGAATAGAGCAAAATATAAACCATAAGACCTTCATTGTGTGTTAGTAACAAAACGTTTATTTCATTATCTGAATATCCTAAGAATGAATCAGTTAACTTAAAAAGTAATTAGGTGGGAAGGCCGGGGTAAGAGATCAACCGAAGGACTTGTATGCATGCATATAAGCATAACCAATGAACACACGACACTGGGGCTTATGGGAGGCCGGGGGAAGGTCAAGGGGGGGGGGGGAAAAAAGAGGAGACATATGTAATACTCTTTGTAATACTTTAAGCAATAAAACAAAAAAATGAATATAAAACTAAAAAAAAAGTAATTAGGTGAGACTGTACCTATTTTAAAATTTAACTATGTAATATGATGGCTCATTTAATTTCAGTCCATCATTAATAAACCAATGTATTTTAAGAACCCTGGGACTATAGATTAGACAACTAATCATCTGAGTTGATGAGTAATGAGAGTAGTTTTATATGCTAAATGCTACCAGAAAAACTTGGACTCATCTGAATTCTTCTTCTTAGTATGTTCCTTATGTTTCCTTAAAGTTATCCACAATTCACTGATGAAAGTTTAGAATTCCTAATAATAATTGATTAACTGAGTATATTTGGTAGCCAAAAACCAAACAAACAAAATTCCAACTTTTTGTGAGGACAATTTTTTTCTTCAGTCTTAGAACAGACCAGATACCTGAAGTAGAAGCATTTCTTCTAATATTTGACTATGAATATTACTTTAAAATTTCTTGCCCCTCCAGTGTAACTCTGGTTGAGCGCTGACCCATGCACCAGGAGGTTACAGGTGAAATTCCTGGTCAGGGCATGTGCTAGGTTGCAGGCTCAATCCCCAGTAGGTGGCGTGCAGGAGGCAGCCAATTGATGTTTCTCACTGATGTTTCTATCTCTCCCTCTCCCTTCCTCTCTCTGGAATAAATAAAAAAAAAAAACATTTAAGATTTCTTGACTAGAACATGATACAAAGTCATGTTCTTCACATTTAGTGGTGATAACTAGTGCAATTCAGTGCTTACTTTTAGATAATGACTCATTTCAAAGTTCTTGACTGGCATTTGCCAAGCCACGCCTTGGTTAATCATATTCTCAAGATTACTATATTCTTACTGACAAGACTTGTATTCTTCTTACTGACATATCAATTTCCTAGTTACTAATACTTGAAGGAAACAATTTAAGCCACTTGGCAGGGTCATTATGTTTCCTAAATCAGAAGTGCTTAATAGATTTTCCATTTCATTTACTCAGGAAAAAATGCCCCAAGTAAGATTTTTTTTTTGAGCTACAGAACTTTCATTTCAGATACAGTGGGTTTGGCAGTTAATCTTGAACAGAAATTTTGGTCATCCAAAATAAGATTTTACACTGGGTGGGTTTATAATATGGCTTTCCTTTAAACATTCATTTGACGGTAATAGCTGGGATTGAGGAGGACTTCAAAATTTCAGAATGTTACCTTTGACTATAAAATGATTGTATAAAAACTCATTGGTTTTTTGAATCACATTTTAGGTGCCATGTTTGTCATTTTAATTGAATATTAATTGAATATTAACCATTAACTCCAGAACATAGAATTCTTTACTTCTAGTAAAATATTTCCATATTTTACTCTCCTTTCCTGTTTGCCCTTATAATTCTTAAAAAAAAAAAAATCCTCACCAGAGGATATTTTTTCCATTGCTTTTTCAGAGAGAGTGGAAGGGAGGGAGTGGAAGTGGGGGAAAGGGGAAGAGAGAAAGAGAGAGACAGAGATATCCATGTGAGAGACACATGGACTGGTTGCCTCCGCACAGACTCCCAAATCTGGGGGCAGGGAGGGAATCAACAACCCAGGCACGTGTCCCTGACCGGGAATCGAACCTGGAGCCTTCTGTGTGTGGCGTTGCACTTATAATTCTTTTTTTTTTTTAATAATAATTCTTAATTCTGGCTCCCTTTCCAGGATTGGACATCGCTATTAATGAAACAACTTGGACAAATGATGACAAAGTCAAATTAGAGTTTTCAGGGGCAGGAAATATTTCTCTCTATTTAAACAGAAAATCATCAATTTACCAGACAGGCTACTGACTTAGCTGACTGACTTCTAGGATACTCTGAATTCAGGTCTCCCTTTGAGTTATATAATATTTTTCCTTATTTCCTAACCCTTGAGAAGTGCCTAGAAATGTCATGCAAACTTACGACTGGGCACCAGTGGGCATACCAGGGTTAAATATTGTGAATACTCCCTCTGTCCAGGAGTAAAGTGAAACATTGCTGAAGAAATAACTGCCCTATTTTTAGTCACCATGCTTTTCAGTTTTAAGCTCACCCATCTAAATCCTCTCTTATGAATGTGAAGTACAAATCCATGATATTTTTATGCACTATTGTTAGTAATTATATTTTAAATTCTAAATTAAAGAGATATACTTAATTTTTTATCTCCTTTTAGCCAAATGAATTAAAAAAGCCCATTGGTTTTAATGCAGTAAAATATAATTATAAAATAGCTAAATAAAATATTTGATTATGCTCCTAAGTACTCCTTTTCTACTGTAAGACTGCTTATGTTGGAGGTATTATGAAATCATCCTATATAATAAAAGCCTAATATGCTAAGTGTCCAGTCGTCTGGTCGGTCATTCAACCAATCAAAGTGTAATATGCTAATGTTATGCTAAAGCCGCTCAACCGCTCGCTATGATGTGCACTGACCACCAGGGGGCAGATAGTCAACTGGTTGACCAGTTGCTATGACGTGCACTGATGTGACCACCAGGGGGAAGATGCTCTGACCAGTAGGTTAGCTTGCTGCTGGGGTCTGGCTGATTGGGACTGAGCGAGACGGGCCAGACACACCCTGGAGCCCTCCTGTGGTCCCTCCCCAGCTGGCCAATCTCCTGCATCTAGACCTGTGCCCTCTCGCAATCCAGGCTGAGGCCCCCCCGCAAGTGCACAAATTTCGTGCACAGAGCCTTTAGTTTGTAATATACTCCAATAACTTTTCAAAATTTAAAAAATTTCCCCCCAAAGACTTATGGGTGAGAACCAAGTCCCATTTCACTACGGAGACTTAAATGAAAAGAGGAAGGAACCTTTGTAATAAAAAAACACTTGGAGCCCTGACCAGTTTGGCCCAGTGGATAGAGCGTCGGCCTGCGGACTGAAGGGTCCCAGGTTCGATTCCGGTCAAGGGCATGTACCTGGGTTGCGGGCACATCCCCAGTAGGGGGTGTTCAGGAGGCAGCTGATCGATGTTTCTAACTCTCTATCCCTCTCCCTTCCTCTCTGTAAAAAATCAATAAAATATATTTTTAAAAAAACCCAAAAAACAAAAACCACTTGGATGTAAAGCACCAGGAGGGTTCAGGGTACTCACTTGTCATCTGTCTTTCCTCCTAGACAGTATATCATCCCCTTATGTGAAACCACATTATGGCCATAGACTTTGATAGGAAGTTTTTTTACTTCATTCCATTTTGCAGCCCTAAAATCAGAAGATGAAAGAATTTATTTATAAGCTTTCAGTAAAAATATGAATGTTCTAGGCACTCCTATACCTGAATGCTTAGGAAATGGGAATGTCATGCAAACTTACACAGGATCATAGCATAATACTGTATCCAGCGAAGCCTCTGTTTGAAGGTCTTTGCCTGCAACTACATAGATTTTGTCATCTGCCTCTCCCAGACCGAAAAGACACCTCGCTGAAGGCAGAGGTGGAAGGCCAACCCACTCAGATGCAACGGTATCAAGCTGAAAGAAAAAAAAAAAAAAAAAAAGAGGAAATGTGGAGCTTGTTAGCAAAAGGTTACAGATGTACCAGAAAATATCTATACTTTCTGAGGTAGTCAAAGATCTTGCAAGTAAAATACAACCATAATTCAAAAGTATTATATTTTACTTAGAAAAGTGAGAAAATCTACTTGGTTTAACAAAATAGCTGAAAGTAACAAAATGTGTAGGACTTTAAGAAAGGAAAGAGAATAAACTGAGTCACCAGATGTTGGTTAGAACTGTGAAGTTTGTTGTCAAATTTTCATCCCTCGTTCAGGTTTGAACAGGGAATCATAATACTTTTAGGACACTGGCGAAAGAAAGGTTTTCACTGCAGGGAGGGTCACAGTACGTGAGTGATCCCCGCATGCTATATTTAACATGCTCCCCAAGCCAGCATCCGGGACAGCTGGACCTGTCGCTCAGTCCACAGACAACTGGAACGTTAGGCAGTATCTTCTTTCTTCCAAAACTTTTCAGGTTTGCTTTATTGCTTTATGAGATAGGCAGGTGTTCTAGCTTATAACCTCCTAGCCTTTTGTTGAGCATCAACTGAAATACCTTTCTCTTTTTAAAAAATTTATATTAGGAAGTAACTGCTTATTTTTGCTATTGCCACTTCTGCCAGCCTAAGATCGCCTTCTAAGTGTCCGTGCCCTGGGGAGGTGATTTTGATATGTCTGGCATCATTTTCAGCTTACTGTTACTACTACAACTTACTATTGGTAATTTTAAGATTTTCCAATTTGCATTTAGGACATCAAGGCACAAGAAAACTGCTCTCGGAAGGTAGTGCCATCACAGACTTGTTGAGCTCTCTAGTGCTACTTCTGTGCAGCAGAAGAAAAAGAAATAGGGCCCAGAATAAATGGATACCAAGAACAGATGTAGGTACTAATGGCTGTGGTATAGGGAGGGGTCCCTGTGGAAGCCCATCAGTATCTGGTCTAGTAACCTTGGTTAAAGCGAAGTACTAATTAAGACTAGACGAGACGAGTGGTTTAATCCCCACATGTGCATTAGCTTTGCATTTACTAATTTCGATATCTACATTGTGATCACTAATATTTTCATTTTTGAAAAAAAGAAATCCTTTGATCAAGAAAGTGGTGTGCAGTATAGTAGAAAGAATAATGAACAGTTATGGAGTTTTGACTCTGTGACAGGATTTGTACTAAATGCTTTACACGGGTAATCTCATTTAGTTCTCCAGGATAGGCACTTTGATTGTCTCCATTTTACAGATGAGGAAACTGAGGCACAGAAGGGTTGAACATTTGCCCAAGCTCACAGAGCTTGTAAGTGATATCCGAATGCAAGCTACATAAATCCATAGTTTTTGTCTTAAAATGGGAACAGAAACCCTCATGACCCCATGCTGGTGGGTTTATTGCCTGCGCTTTCCAGTATTGATGGGGTATTTCCTGCAGCAGATGGAACAGTAGACTGCCAGACTTTCTGATACGTGAGCTGTCAAGCTATTGAACCACTATGGCTCTAGTTTCCTCATCCTTAAAATTAGGGTTTGGACCTAGATTATTTTAAGATGTGGTGCTATTCAAAGATTTGATGAATCTATTAACTCTATGGAAAAAAAACCCCTCTCTCTTACCTATGTAAAAAAATTCTCATAATCTATTTACAGTATACAATCAAAGGCCATATTACTCCTAACTTAGTACTTTTTAGATGTGAACAAGCAAAAATGCAACACCTGAAATTCTCATACCTAAATTTTCTTATGAGTCATTACCCTCTTTTATGATTGGATTTTTTCTACTTTAATGCATAAAGAGAAACTTAATAATGAGCCTATGATATTATGAATAATTCATAGTTACATTAAGGAATCCAGTAGAAGAGAATCTCTTATAAAATAATTGTTATTTGGGTAGAGAATTAATTTTTTTTACAATGCTGAGACTTCTGCTAACTAAAAACTTCATAGGAAGAAAAATCAATATGACAGAATTTCATTTAAGTTCATTTAATGTCCCCTAGAGCAGTGGTTTCATGCATCAGAATCACCCATGGGGCTCACCCTCCAGAGTTTCTGTCCACAGGTCTGGGCAGGACGATCAGGTGTTTTTATACTGGTATTTTGTTCTACTCCTTGTGCCCTTTAAAAGGAGCAAGGCATGGGCAATGACAGGGAGCTGACCCTTTCAACTTTGTATAACTTTTTATGGTTATAAAAACATCAAGCAGTTTTCTTGAACCAGATATAAGAGGCTAAGTCAATAAAAGTAAGGGTAGTAACAAGATGGAAGAAAATACAGATAAGGCTGTAAATATTCCATGGACCTATTATTTCTAGGTATCTATCTGTATTTTGATGTAATTTTTACTTCCTAGCTATAATTATTCTTTTAAATTGAATTTGCCCTTTTTGAAATTAAAATTAGGGCTTAGGAAATTTTCTGTCCCACATTCAAATACTTATGATTACAGCTTCTATTTTTTTTTTATTTCTAGTTAACATTCTTCAGATCTTTGAAAATTAAGAAGCATGGTTAACATGTATTATTACATTTTTCAAGATTAGGAAAAGCTGGTTTAAATGCCATATTTTGTGAATGCACAGTATTCACACACTTTGAGAGTACGTAGTTACTGTGGTATGACATTCTACACTTACTTAGCTCTAGCCTTCCCAACTCAAGTGCCCAGAAATCCCAGGCCATGACTAAACAAACTCTTTGAGCTAGCCGTAAGCTGCAAAATACTGGCATTGGCATTAGTGAAGATAAAGGTGAAGTCACTGATTCCTTCATAAACTGATCAAGTACAAGGTGTTGATAATATGAAACAAACTCCCTTCAGACAAACTACAAAGAATCTATTAGTTTAGGATTTGTTTTCTAAGAAACTTCTGTGGTTTTACAAAACAGATTAAATTGTAATAATGTCTAAGTATAACTGTGATCCAAATAAATGTGATCATTTATCACATATAAAAAGTCATTGTAAATTCCTAATATTGTGAATCAATTCCAATTAGTGACACTTGTGCAGACAGTTTTTCCTAGAAGGTAATGCAAAGTGCGAAATATACACACAAGTTCTTATCACTTTCAACAAAATTATATTATAGGCAGCAACCATAAATAAGAGGTGACAAATTAGTTTCAGGAAACTTGGAAGAAATTAGAAAATCTGTTCAATTATAGCTTTTTTGGATTGGAATAGGACATCAAGTAGAATAAAATGCAAGCAGCCTGAATACTTCGCAAATCAGCGAAGTGGATGGTGAGTAACTACTTTGCCTTTATATCTCCACTTGTATAAAAATTGCCTTTCTTACCTGGAAGAAGTATGACTGTAGAGGTTGATCTTTATTTTCTTCATCCACATATAGTCCTCCTACCACATATACCTGATTTTGTTGGGTAACGACGCTGGAATGATTTCTGGGAATCTGTTCAGCCAATGCAGTAAGGTAGCATTCATTTTCCGTGGGATCATAAGCCACTGCCGCTGTGTCATTAATCAAGAGGATGAGGTCTTTGACAAACATTCCATGCCTGGGAATGTCATTCAGGTAACCAGGAAGTAAATCTTCATCACCAACATCTCCATTCACCTCACCAGCCCCAGCCTTGTCTGCATTCTTGCTCGGTTCTGGAAGTTTGCCTGCGAAAGCGTCTTTGAGAACTTTGATTTTTTTCTGGAGTTCTGGGTTGCTTTTAATGATATCATCTTTCTCAACATGATCTTTAAAATATTTCTCTGTCATCAGGCGAAAACGGATACAATCAAATACTTCGCTAAGGCTTTTAACTCTTTCTTTGTCTGTTCGCACCCATTTCATCACCGCCTCAAATACCGTTTCTTCCTTTTCTACATTTAGGCTGTCATTTGAAACGACTGAGATCAATTCCTGTGGCGACAGTTGCATGAAGTCCTCTTCCTTACAAATCTGTACAAAGCGATCAGACACAAATTCCCGGGCCGAGATGGCAAGTCTGGGGCAGTCAAGGAGAAGTCCTAATCTTAGGATGGCTAGACAGTTACCAGGAGCCAGTCTTTTCTGAAGATAAGAGACACAGACAGTGAACACGGAGGGGATCTGAAAGCGGCTGGCCAGTGCAAAAATATCTTGCACGTTTCCATCGTTGAGATCAATACTGGCGGAGTAGAGGTACTTGATGATTAAATCCAGCATGGCAGAATCCACATTATCTAGTACCACTTCCTTTTTTTTCGCCTCATCAATGTCAGATAAAAAATACTCACGGAAGTAAGGACTACACGCTGACAAAATCAATCTGTGGCACGGAATACTTTTGTCGCCAGCTTTTAGGGTGCAGTCGATGAATTTTTTCTCATCCAGGAGATCTCTTAGACCATCCTGAAGAAGGGTGGATTGGTAAAGCCGCAGTTCCTCTGCGAGTTCCCGCTGCGATTCCATGTTGGGAGTCACCTGGGTGAGGAAGGGGACACTGAAGGCCTTAGCTCCGCGCAGCACACAGGTCTAGCTGTAAAGAGGCAGAGCAGTGTGCTTTGCCCAGCCTGAAGCCTTTGCAATTTAATCCCACCGGCTAAATATAGATACCAGCTCCAACAACGGGAATTTAGGAGAGCTGGTTTGGAAAGAAGAGTGGTTCTTGCAGCTGTTATAGATGGAAAGGAACAACTGAAACTTTTTATCACGAAGGAAACAGCTCAGAAACAAGAGATTTAAATGAAGTGGAAAGCTTTAAAATACATAAAGCATTAGGAGGTCAGCTAATAAAGGCTACCACAAGAAAATGTCTATTGAATTAACAGAAAACTGAATCATAAAAATGAGTCAGTCCACTAAAAATGGTCTGGTGGCAAGCTACTTGGCTATCTGATTAATCATGCAAAGGTCAAGAATATGGGGTGAGTTCATTTGAATACTCAAGCAAGATCCCCTTTCCAAAAACTGTTACAAAGTTTTATTTTCAACTTACAACAGTGAGGTATATACTTTTCTTTTAGAAACAGGACACCAAAAGACTTCTACTTATGTTCTATAATTATAGTGGTTTTAGAAAAACATTAAAAATAATACCCTCATCATAACTGAAATAATAAGTATAGAGAAACTGCTAATTTTCTAAGACATTCTAAATTATCTTTGTTAAATGGAAAAAGTATAATTGGTATTGAATTAAATTATAAAATTATTTTATTCACACTCTGCCTCACTCTACATAGTATTTGGTGTGGCAAACAATAGCAATAAAATAAGTAAAATAAAAGCTGTCATCAAGACCAAAAAGAAAAAGAAATAGTTTAAAGTCAATACTAGAGAAATAAACCCACACATAAACAATTTGATCACTAAAGATATCCTATGATGTAAAGTGTTTAAGATGATTTTTCATTAAAGAAAAAGTTAAGAACAGATGTAACCCCATGAGAACAATGTTATCAACAGAACATAGCAAAATCAGGATGAAGTGCTACATCACCTGTATAAATTTGGAAAACAGGTCTAATACATGAAAAAGAAAAAAAAAAAGAATGTATAAGTGGAACCATAATTTAAGTTTATTATAATAGAACACCATATTAATTATGGAATGCAGAAAGTATGATTTGAAAGAAAATTGATTTTTTTATATACAGATAGCATCATATACTTATGAAATATTTTATTACAAAATTATATTGTCACATTTTCTGAACTCAGTGGGGCTGTAGAAATACTGTAATATCAATGGTATCTTTTTCTTTAAATAATATTTTATTTTTCAATTATAGTTGATGTAGAATATTATATTAATATCTGGTGTACAACCCTGTGATTAGACATTTATATAACTTACAAAGTGATCACTCCGATAAATCTAGTACCTGCCTAACACTATAGCTGTTATAATATTATTGACTATATTCACTATGCTGTACTTGACATCCCCATGACTATTCTGGAACTACCAATTTGTATTTCCTAATCCCTTCACCTTTTTCACTCATCCTGCCAACTCCACTCCCATCTGCCAATCATCAAAATGTTCTCTATGAGTCTCTTTCTGTTCTGCTTATTTATTTTGTTTTCTAAGTGAAATCATCTGACATTTGACTTTCTCTGTCTGACTTATTTCACTAGCACAATACACCCTAGGTCCATCCATGTTGTTGCAGATGGCAAGATTTTTTTTTCATATTCCATTGCATATATGTACCACTTCTTGGTATTCTTAAACATGCTCAAAAGAACATAAGCTCCATGAAGATAGGGAATTATTTTTTGGGGGGACAGGGGAGTGTTGTTTTGTTCAGTGCTATGCCTTCAGATTAGAGAATTATGTATTTTTAAACTTCAAGATCTCTACCCATGAGTAAAGGTTTTTTCTCTTATTTACATCATAGTGAAGTCAGTGGTACTGTCAGCTGCTAAAACAACAGCTGAAAGAAGAGCTCATTGACTCTTTTTCCATTTATAGATGCCACTACGGTTTTAACACACTAGGAAAAACTCACAGCTGCTCCCTTATTTAAACAATAAGTGACTCATTTCTCTCTACACGTAACACCTAACATTTGAAAAGACTGAATCAGACACAAACACCATGATAATGTTATTTGAGATTATTCCTTACTAGCTGACAATTTTATAGTCACTTTTGCTTGAAAAACTACTTAAACAATATTCCTGGTATCATTTGGTGACCTTATAAATTTTTCCAACAGCCATTTTTTCCCTTAATATAGGTTATCATATAACCCCACCCCATAAAATGTAGAAATCCTTCCCTATTTAAATAAAGTATTTAATAGCTTTTAGTCATTGTTGTTTATTAGATGCAAGTCAGCACTTGCTTGAACCTTATCTTAAATGTTTTTACATGCTTATTCATTTCCCCCTAGACCAGCGGTTCTCAACCTGTGGGTCGCGACCCCTTTGGCGGTCGAATGACCCTTCACAGGGGTCGCCTAAGACCATCCTGCATATCAGATATTTACATTACGATTCAAAACAGTAGCAACATTACAGTTATGAAGTAGCAACGAAAATAATTTTATGGTTGGGTCACAACATAAGGAACTGTATTTAAAGGGCCAGAAGGTTGAGAACCACTGCTCTAGACTAAAGAGGGTTCCTTTGGCTAATTTCAATGATTTGACAAAGGTTCCTTATGATGTTTCTTTATACAAAGCAGTGGCAAAAAGCACTGAGGCCAGAGAAGTCACCACATCTTACCTAACCCAAGAAATCAGAAAACTGATTTTTGAAAACTTCAAAGAAATTTCAATTAATACAAACAAGAATGAAGTCAATAAATGAACTATTTATTTATAAATTATTTAAAATTATTTACTTACAAAATAAAATGTATTCTTGCCAAAACTATATTGAAATTATTTATAAAACTGCTCAAAAGTTTACATAGGGGTTGATATATTCCAGAGTTAGCTACAATTTTTATAGACATGATTACTTAAAAATGACAAGTTTAAGGGTTATAATTTATATTAGAGTTGGCTTACATTGGAGCTATATGATAATATATTTAAAGCAGATTTTTATAATTAACAGTTGTAATTTGATTCCTCCATAAGAATAGTCTTATTCTTTTAAATAATACTTTCAAAACATTAAGTGGTGCTGCACAAAGTTTTTATTAAACCCAATGTGATACATTCATTTACTATCCACAGACTAATAGTTTACAAGTATTAGGAACAAAATAGACATATTTACAAACCAGATACATTTTGATTACAGTTTCAAATATAATTTTTTTAAAAACTGATAGTAAAAGCCTAAATGAAATTTTCTTCAATCATTAAAAAACTCTTTCTTAAAAGCTTTTTCTGTAAATGTAAAAACGATTCCATGCCTTATAGAAGACAACTAGTATCTTTAATCTTGAGATATCTTTAAATAAAAATCCAGCTCAACTCAAGATCAACTCATTACTTCCCAAAGTCCCTGTAGGGTGAATCCATCCTTCAATTTCTCTATTGCAAGCCCCAGTTCTTCTGAAAATACAGGTTCACGATCTTGTTGCTTTTTGGGAGATAAGAGGATGAGATGGGAATAGAGAAGGTAGGCATAGAAGAGGGAAAAAACAAAAAATAGGTTTCACATAAGTTTGTGAATACTAAATGTTAGAAAATAGAAAGTATTTTTTTCATATGCTATAGGTAAAATATCCTTACCTTATTGCCATCAGCAAAATAAGCCTATAAGATAAAGAAAATTATATTTCACATATGTGACATAATATTATAATAGGTCAGTGAGCTAAGGAACAGGTAATTAATTTACAGAACAATTCTGTGACAATATATTTTATATTCTGTTACTATGTGTCTAATGATTTTCTTAATTATCTTTACAATGGTAGCAGAATTTGCTTTTTCAGTCCGTCATTATTAAGATCTTCAAGAGTTGTGCTTTAAACTCTAAAAATTGTGCTTTGTTTAAAGATAAAAAGTATGACTTAGAGGGTAGTGACATATCATCCCTACTTTTTGTTTACAAGAAGATGCTGGCAAAACAAAACAAAGTAATCAGTCAGAAAATGCATAGAGTTTAAGGTAATAGTAGAAGTTTATAATTAAATATTTTATACTAATTTCACATTTTTGTTTAGAAATATATGTTCTCAGAGAGGTATTCTGGTCAGATTCTTAGACCACAATATAAAGTAAGCATTATTATTATTTTGACTATTAATTACATAATACAAATTTAGAAACAGGAAAGTTTATTGTTAAAATAGATATTCATTTTAAGATAAAATACCTATAAATTGAAAGTAATACCTATAAATAGAAAGTACAGATATTAAATTAATTTAACTATATTTAGCATTTTCTATTATTCTAAAAGTATGGAAAACTTTTCACATATCTGAAATCTGAATAATTGTGTTCTCAAACTATTTCCCAGTTTGGTAATTAAAAAATATTTTCACACACACACAAAACCCCTAACTTAAAAAAAAATTACACTCCAACTCATGTTTAAAATACTCTCAAAAGTCTCAAGTTCAATGGTATTTACATACTTAATCTATTATTTAATAAAACGTGACTCAGAATCACAAGAAATTGAGTAACCTCCTTTGGGATGCTCACCACAAAAGCGTCTGGGTGATCATCAGAGTCTATTTCTACATCATCTTGAATTTGTTCAACTGTCAGAGCTTCAAGAGGCTGTGGCTGAAAATCAGATGTTAAAATGCATTAAACAAACAAAAAAATGCATTAAGGAGACAATGTTAATTAAACAAATAATTTTAGTAAAATGTACTGAGAATTATAAATTTGTAAGAGGATAACACAATTGTAAACTATTCAAGTCTTATAAAATTCATTGTATAACATATTCTATTAAAACTAACTTGGGTAATAAAATGAGTCAGTTAAACCTAAGCTTTTAAATCTGAAATTGATATCATCAAAAGAATTAAAGTGACAAATTTACACATCCTCAATATGATATTCTAAAAGAAATCTTACAGATAGAATTATAAAATAATACAGATATTCTAAAAGAAAAAACTCTCATTGAACTTTATCTGATTTTCTTTCATACAGTTAAACAAAACAAAGTTTCCCCCAAAATAATCATTAAGTAGAACCTGTGAAAAGTAAAAGAACTAAGCTTTGTAGGGAATATTATAAAAGGTAAAACATAATATAATACTTATACTTATGAACTTATTTTTCAAATACTGGAGTATCCTTGGTATATTAGGTACTATGCTAATGCTACCAAGGGTTTAAAGTCCCTGACCTTAACTACGAAAGGCTTTTAATCTAGTGGAAGGTGGGGCAAAGGATAAAACATAATTACAAATAACTAAATATTAGGTTGAACCATCTGAAATTGCCATTTTTATTAGCTGAAAATGGTAAAATGTTACTAATATCATTGGTTTAACATACGAAAGTAGCTGTAACAAAAGCAATATCTATTATAATCAAAGAGTTTGGAGAAAGCACAACTTCTGAATTGTGAATCCCAGAAATTTTCATGATGTAAAGGTCTTGATCTAGGGCTTCTAGGATGAGGAGGATATTCATAAGGAGGATTAGGGGAAAGGGTATTTCTGGCAGAGGGGATCAGCATCAGCAAAGGTGAAAAATCACAGGATGTGGCTGGAGAATGATGAATAACCCAGTATGGTCAGAATATAAGCGTCCCATGAGACAGAAGGAACTAAGTAGGGTTCTAGTATTGAACAATACTAGGGAGCATCATTCGCACTAAAGTTCATGTGAACAATGTTCTCTAGAGTTGAACAGTGTACATGTACAACCAGACACTGGCTGTGCAGATAAGGTGAGAAAGGTAGACTGAAGTCTACTGAAATTCTTTAATATTAGCTCAAAAAATTTGGACTTTATTGATAGGTATTTGGTGGGGGAGGGCTGAGGGTAGAAGGGTATTGCTTGACAAGAGAGTGAACTGATTTCATATTCTGAGGTTAGCCTCAGTGTTTCAAGTTATGTTCAGAGCTGTGTGACTGTTACAAGTAATTTAACCTGTCTAAGGTCTCCTTAACTGTGGATGCAGGTGATAATATACTTCATAGTATTGTTGAGAGGATTAAATGAGATGATACATATAAAGTTCTTAGAGCAGTGAATGGCAAACATGTGTTCAACAACTGAATATTCACTAAGAATCTGTTATGTACCAGTTGAGACTGCTGGAGATATAATGGTTAAAGAAAACAGATAAAAATCTTGACTTCATGGAGTTTATTTATAGCAGAAGAGACTGATTAGTGTTACCAAAAATAAAGTAAGCAAGCAGAATGAGGGACAAAAAAGTGACAGGAGTTGCCATTTTATTTATTTATTTATTTGCTTATTTGTTTATTTATTTAATGTTAATCCTCACCTGAGGATATTTTTTCCACTGACTTTTAGGGAGAATGGAAGAGAGAGGGAAAGACAGAGAGAAACATCGATGTGCGAGAAACACATCAATTGGTTGCCCCTTGCATGAGCCCTGATCAGGGGCCAGGCTGGGGAGGAGCCTGCAACCAAGGTATGTGCCCTTGACTGGAATCGAACCCAGGACCCTTTGATCCACTGAACCAAACTGGCTAGGGTGGAGTTGCCATTTTAGATGGATAGTCAGAGAAGACCTCCCTGGAGTGGTGGCTGTTGGAGTAGGGATTTATATGAGGTGACAGAGTGAGCTATTATGGTTGGCTATTATATGTACTGGGGCCAAAGAAGGGGGAAAGAGAGAAAGAATGGGTAGAACTAACAAGCCAAGTATATCCCAGGTGCCAAGCATTTTATAGATATGATCAATAACATTTTTATCAATAATTTTAAAA
>NW_005353838.1:3377865-3392689 GCF_000412655.1 Myotis brandtii | reverse complement strand
GGGAGAGGGAGAGAGAAACATTAATGATGAGAGAGAATCATTGATCTGCTGCCTCATGCTCGCCCCATACTAGAGATTGAATTGAACTGTGACCTCCTGGTTCACAGGTCGATAGATACTCAACCACTGAGCCATGCCTGCCAGGCTATCAATAACTATTTTTGTTGTTTAGGTAATCAGTAACTTTTTAAGAGAGATTATCTTCATTTTATTATTTTATTAAAAATTTATTTGTTTGTTTTTTGTTAATCCTCACCCAAGGATTAATTTATTAATTTTCCATTAATTATTTTTTATTATTTTTATTTTATTATTTTATTTAGGAAGGGAGAGGGATAGAGAGTTAGAAACATCGATGAGAGAGAAACATCCATCAGCCGCCTCCTGCACACCTTCCAATGGGGATGTGCCCGCAGCCAAGGTACATGCCCCTGACCGGAATTGAACCCGGGACCCCTGAGTCCGCAGGCCGATGCTCTATCCACCGAGCCAAACCGGTTAGGGCCCATTAATTTTTTTTTAGAGAGAGTGGGAGAGGAGGAGACAGAGAGAGAAACTTTGATGTGAGAAAGACACATCGACTGTTGCCTCCCGCATGTGCCCCACCTGGGGCCAGGGATTGAGCCTGCAACTGAGGTATGTGCCCTTGACTGGAATAGAACCCGGACCCTTTAGTCCACAAGCCAATGTTCTTTCCTCTGAGCCAAACTGGCCGGGGCATTATCTTCATTTTATAATGAGAAAACTGAAACTCAATTTGCCTAGGATCAAAAATAAATAGTGAAGTTAGGATTAAAGTTGGGTTTGTATGGAAAAAAGGAGATAGGAACAGGGAAGAGACTGGTATAATCGGCTGAATGTGTAAAATAAGATAATGGGGAAAAGCCCTGGCTGAGTAGCTTAGTTGGTTAGAGTGTTGTCCCGATATGCCAAGGTTGTGAGTTTGATCCCCAGTCAGAGCACATATAAGAATCAACCAATGAATGTATAAATGAGTGGAACAACTCAACGTTTTTCTCTCTCTAAAATAAACAAACAAATAAACAAATAAATAAAGAGGGGGAACTCCATGGTTTTGAGTACAGCTATCTTTGACAATGCTAAAAATAAATAAGTAGTAAATAAATAGGTAAATCGGCAGGATGCTGCTTTTGAGAAAAACGCTGCCATTATAGGTATGCCGAATTTGAGATACTCAACCAAGTCTTAGTGTATTTTACTGACTTGGAAAATTATTTACCTAATTAAATTACTAAGATAAACTTTTTAAAAAAATATATTTATTGATTTCAGAGAGAGGAAGGGAGAAGGAGAGAGAGACAGAAACATCAATGATGAAAGAGAACCATTATTGGCCGCCTCCTGCAAGCCCCCCACTGGGGATCGAGCCCGCAACCCAGGCATGTGCCCTTAGCCGGAATTGAATCTGGGACCCTTCAGCCTGCAGGCTGACGCTTTATCCACTGAGCCAAGCCGGCTAGGGCTAAGATAAACTTTTAAATGAGAAATTAATATAGATAATATATGTGATATGTGACATGGGTCAACATGCTGAGTACTGGTAGGGACACTGATGAAAGAGTGGATAACAAGGACACCAGCAATAGAGTATACAGTGAGGGCCCAATAAAAGACAGCAAGGGAACCTGTGATGGAGTGGTCAGCGAGGGTACCAGTGAGAGAGCCTCTGGCAAGGGCACTGATAGAATACACAGAGAGGGCGTCTCTAATGCAGTGAGTGCACAGTGATAAGTCAGATGACAAGGGTCCTAGCTGGAGAGGCTGAAAGTAAAGCCAGAAGAGAACTGATGTACCTGGAGAGTTGAACTGGTGAGAAACCAGATATTATGGGGAGACAAAGAGCAAACATGTGGGGATAATATTCAAAATATTTCATAACTGGTCTTGCACAGGAACTGAGGAATAGGGATGGACACAGGCCATATTAGTGGAGCAAACTCCTGCAGTCGCTATGCTGTAGGGCCTTGGAGGAAGAAAATGGTGTCTGTAAGGTTTGCCTGTGCTAATGGGAGGCTGAAGTAGAATAAAAACAAAGCTTACAGAGTGAGAGATTCTAGTCTGTCTACGTCAAGGAGCCTTGCATATGGAGACTTCTCTGGATAGGCTGCTCACCGAGAAGGGCAGGAATTAAAGATGAAGCAGCCCATGAGAAGACAGGTGGTGAGCACAGAGCAGAGTCTGTACAGTCGTCCTTTTAAACATAGTTTAAAGTTAAGTTGTACATAATGTATTTATATCTGAATTTTATAGATTGTGTGAAAACAATTCAGCAAACACTATATTTCACACAGTGAACAAATTACCTTTTCTTCCATCTCATAATCTACTCCAAATATAGGACTGGCAGAATAGACTTTGTGAAGTGAATTTATTTCCTTAACTGATGCTTGTAGTTTTTCCACAGGATCTATTTTAAAGCCAAGAACATATCCTCCACTCTACAAGGAAAAATAATGAAAAAAAAAAAGAAACAAGCCAGAGAAATGTTATTTCAGGATATACATATGATATTTTAGCTCTAATTGCTTATTTCAGTTTTTCCACTGAGCCAAGCCGGCTAGGGCTAAGATAAACTTTTAAATGAGAAATTAATATAGATAATATATGTGATATGTGACATGGGTCAACATGCTGAGTACTGGTAGGGACACTGATGAAAGAGTGGATAACAAGGACACCAGCAATAGAGTATACAGTGAGGGCCCAATAAAACAGACAGCAAGGGAACCTGTGATGGAGTGGTCAGCGAGGGTACCAGTGAGAGAGCCTCTGGCAAGGGCACTGATAGAATACACAGAGAGGGCGTCTCTAATGCAGTGAGTGCACAGTGATAAGTCAGATGACAAGGGTCCTAGCTGGAGAGGCTGAAAGTAAAGCCAGAAGAGAACTGATGTACCTGGAGAGTTGAACTGGTGAGAAACCAGATATTATGGGGAGACAAAGAGCAAACATGTGGGGATAATATTCAAAATATTTCATAACTGGTCTTGCACAGGAACTGAGGAATAGGGATGGACACAGGCCATATTAGTGGAGCAAACTCCTGCAGTCGCTATGCTGTAGGGCCTTGGAGGAAGAAAATGGTGTCTGTAAGGTTTGCCTGTGCTAATGGGAGGCTGAAGTAGAATAAAAACAAAGCTTACAGAGTGAGAGATTCTAGTCTGTCTACGTCAAGGAGCCTTGCATATGGAGACTTCTCTGGATAGGCTGCTCACCGAGAAGGGCAGGAATTAAAGATGAAGCAGCCCATGAGAAGACAGGTGGTGAGCACAGAGCAGAGTCTGTACAGTCGTCCTTTTAAACATAGTTTAAAGTTAAGTTGTACATAATGTATTTATATCTGAATTTTATAGATTGTGTGAAAACAATTCAGCAAACACTATATTTCACACAGTGAACAAATTACCTTTTCTTCCATCTCATAATCTACTCCAAATATAGGACTGGCAGAATAGACTTTGTGAAGTGAATTTATTTCCTTAACTGATGCTTGTAGTTTTTCCACAGGATCTATTTTAAAGCCAAGAACATATCCTCCACTCTACAAGGAAAAATAATGAAAAAAAAAAGAAACAAGCCAGAGAAATGTTATTTCAGGATATACATATGATAAATTTTAGCTCTAATTGTCCTTATTTCAGAGCATAATATGTAAGCTGATTTTTTAAAATAAAAATTTTATTATGAAAAACTTCAAACATAAACAAAAATAGAAAGAGTACAGTAAGCGTCCATGCACCCATTATCCAGTGTACACAAGTAACAAGGCATGGCCAACTCTTCTATCTGTAACCGTACCCTTCCCCAGACCTCCTCCCCTCACACACTCAGGATTATTTTAAAGCCTATCCAGATATCACATCATTTCATCTGTAAATATCAAACCTGATATTTCAAGTTTAAAGATATACTGTAGATTGTGATGGCCAAGGGAACTAAGTTTTTCTTATGCTAGACCTTGAAAAGGAATATACTATATATTAAAAGAGGTAAGGGGATGATCTAAGGCTATCACCTTGAAGAATGAAAAATTTACTAGCTGGCCCGGCCAGTGTGGCTCAGTGGTTGATCGTCAACCTATGAACCAAGAGGTCACAGTTCAATTCCTGGTCAGGGCACATGCCCGGGTTGTGGGTTCGATCCCCAGTGTGGGGCATGCAGGAGGCAGCCAATCAATGATTCTCTCTCATCCTTGACGTTTCTATCTCTCTCTCCCTCTTCTTTCCTCTCTGAAATCAATAAAAAAATATTGTTAAAAAATTTGCTAGCTGTATGATACTGGGAAACTTTTATTATCTTTCTAAGCTTCAATTTTCTAACCATAAAATGGTTAACAAGTTGTTGTATTAAATAAAATGATATATATATGACATTTTGTACAATTCCTAGAACACAGTAAGCACTCAATAAATGGAAGCTACTAATCAACAGGCCACACGAAAGGAGTGAGTAGACATTCATATTTAAACTTAGAAATGAGAAGAGGAGTGATTTTACAAATAATAAATGTTTTATTTAAATGTATTTCTTAAAAAATCTGGTATAATGAGGCATAGCAATTTATAATTAGATACAATATAATCTTGTGAGAGAATAAAGTCTCAAGTGTGTATGTGTGTATATCTGTAAATATCTGTGTTTCTCAAACATAGTCTTGTGAATCAATCAGATCTCAATTGAAACCTAGCCCTACCATTTACTAGTGAGAACATGGGCAAGGCTCCTAAATTCTCCAGGCCCCAGTTTCCTTGACTGTGAAATGGGGAAAGAATAGTAACCGTATCGTAGAGTTGTGTAAAGATTGAAGTAATGCATGAAAAGTACAGTGACTTGACTCTGTCATTAAACATAATAATCATAATGATAGTAATGAGTATGCTTGTCCAACAAAGAAACATAACCAGGATTCTTCCTATGGGGACAATTACTGCGTGACTTCACACTCTTCATATAACTTCTTGTTATAGCTAAAATTCTTCTTGGATGTAAACTGGTTACAGTATAAATAAAACTAAAAGTAGACTGTCACATAGTTTTAAAAATCTATTGAAGATTAATAAAAATATTAAGTATCTTACCTGCTGAGAGCTTTCTATGACAAGAGCTAACCCAAATTTTGAATCTCTAATCTTTATTGAACGCTAGATGTAAAATGAAAAAGAAAAAAGATGCTGTTTTTATTATCTGATAGCAGTGAATTTTTAGCATATTTTTTCAACTTTCACAAAATAAACCACTTTTCATAGTCTAAATAAAAGAATTCTTCTTTCCTTCATTATACTCCCACAGAGATCTAGTAAAAAAAACTTTCACATTTGAAATAAGTGGCAAACTTATAAAGCAATATAAGGATGACATCTCTGAAATATGTACAAATTTCTCTGATTTCCTTGGAAGTCAGAAAATCTTTCTGGATATTTTGAACCAAAGGCCAGCAAACTTTTAGTTATGCAGAGCGAGAGAATTTTGTGGCTCCTATGGCTGCTTTAGTTTTAAAAAGTTACATGTGCCTTCTGTTTCTTACATCACAGGTGGCTACTTTCTTAAAGAATCTCCGTTCCATTTGTTAAAAGAAAAAAACAAGTTGAGGGCATTCATCACTGGGCATCTAGGAAGGCTGGGATAGGTCAAATGTAACTAACACCCACAGGTAAGCGGAACATGAAGATTAAGCTTGCCTAGCAGATGATGAGCAGTGACATGAGTGGCCTAGGAGAAGGGAAGAGGGGAAAGCACAATGGCAGGCAGGACCTGTGGAAAGTGACACAAAAGGTACTTGGGTGGGGTTAGAGAGAAAAAGTGGAGGATCTACCATTATGACCAGCAGACCAACAGATAGAGAAGGGTAGTCTGTGGTAGGTGATGGCATATTATACTTCCAGACAGACATTTGAGGTTGAGAAAGAGAGAGAGAAGAAAGAGAGGAAGAGGGAGCAAGAGGGAAATGCCTGGAGAGGGAGGAGGATAGGAGACTAGAGGGGGAAGGGAGACTGATTAAATGGTAATTGTTATGAAAACCTGGCCTTCTATCTAGACTACTTCACACCCCACCAGTAGTGCACACAGTCCTGGTTTAGAACCATAAAACACTGGCACCTGGATTGTCAGTAGGTAAACTAACCAGGTAACTGTGGGTGACACAGGCCGCTAAGATGGAAACTGGCAAGGATATACATAGGAATGGGGTCAGGGCAATGGCTGAGGTGTTAAATGAGCTGAAGTTAGACTATGACTGCCTTAGTGACAGACTGTGATGATATCAGATTGCAAGCTGTTTGGGCCTGGCTGAATTCATCCAGAAGCCATACTGGCAACTGTTTTCTTAAAGAACAAAAAGCACCCTATTTGAAGAGCAGAAAGCACAGGTTATTTACTACTCATCAATTATTCAGCATAATAGAGTTTAGGTTAGGCAAGCCAAAACACATGTAAATACAATATAAAACAGCAATGAACACTAGAAGCACCCATTTATCAAATACCTATGTGGCCTCTGCCACATCTTCCCAGCCATGATTATAAATTCTTGTATTTCATTAGATGGCCAGAAATAATTTTCTTCCTATCAGAATTTATGATTTTCTGTTTAATGTGTTGCTTTTCACCACCTGACAGAAAGCTCCTTGATGGTAGGAACAGTGAAGTTATGGTTCATGATTTTTCTGATTGTATCTCTATTATCTAGCACAGAGCAGCTTCTCAATATCAGGCAAATGAATGATTAGATATTTTAAAGTAACTCAGAAATCAAACAATTTAGCAAAAGATAGGCTTGAGAATATTTTCCAAAGAATCATCCTTCTCATAGGCCAAGCAGTCTCTTAAAAATGACATTTTCCAAATATACATACACTGTATCTCCTCGCTAAATATTTATTAATGAAACTGCTTAGTCTTAAGACTACTCTTATACTACATTAAAGGCAATTATCATAGAATAACTTCATAGGATTTTCATTAAGTATTTTTATGTTCCATCTCGTTTGCACTAGATTGTATATAAAATTAAATTCTTCAGTTTATTGTTTATTATTTGTTCCACCATATCATATACTTATCATAACAGCAACAGCAGAGTAAAAAGAGCCACTTTTATATTTTCCCCAAACAAATTAGTCTTAGATGTAGTTACTTCTTATTTTGGATTTTAACAGCTTCAACTTAAGCTAAAACCATTATCATTAAAAACTATATTGATTTCTTTCAGAATCAATGTAAACAGTTGTATCAGAATACAATGTAAACAGTTGTATCAGAATACAATGTAAACAGTTCATTCACAGAATGAATGATTTTATTCTGTCTTTAAAAGAGTTTGAACAGCACTCTCCCTCCAGGGAACACTCCCATGCCCTTCCCTCTCCCCTTTCCCTTCTCCTTCCCCCACAGGCATGAATCCCCTAACCTCTAAGGGACCCCTGAGACTTGCAACCAGGGGAGTAATGGGCAGCGGCAGCTTGTCCTGGACTAACCCCTGAACCTGTCTCCAAGGCTCCCTTTTCTCTGACTTCTCAGTGAGCCAAAGCAGCCCAGTCTAGGCTCTCTCGATACTTCTTCTATACCCTTCCTAGTTTCACTGTCCTAAGTGTGTTTTTGCTTTGGTCAATAAATTCATGCTTGCTTTTCTTTTTAAAAAAAAAAAGGGTTTGAGCAGAGCCCTGGCCGGGTGGCTCAGTTGGTTGGAGTGTCATCCTGCACACCAAAAGAAGGCAGGTTTAATCCTCAGCTGGAGTGTATACGGGAGGCAACTGATTGATGTTTCTCTCTCACATTGATGTTTTTCTCTCTCCCTCTCTCTATCCCTTCCTCTCTCTAGACCAGCCGTGGGCAAACTACGGCCCGCGGGCCGGCCGCCCGTTTGAAATGAATAAAACTAAAAAAAAAAAAAAGACCGTACCCTTTTATGTAATGATGTTTACTTTGAATTTATATTAGTTCACACAAACACTCCATCCATGCTTTTGTTCCGGCCCTCCGGTCCAGTTTAAGAACCCATTGTGGCCCTCGAGTCAAAAAGTTTGCCCACCCCTGCTCTAGACATACCCTTGGGTGAGGATTTTAAAAAAATATCCTTTTTGTTTGAGCAAAAAGTAGCAAGAAAGCCAAAATAAAGTGTATGGATTAGTATGCTGAACCCATGCCAAGGAACAACCATATACCTGCATCACAGAAAGGTTATGGAAAACTTTAGTAGCCAAACCCCTTTGAATGGAATCTAAGAAACACACATCTTAATCTGTATGAAAACTAAGTTTTAGAATCCAGTATATTTCTTTCTTAATAGCAAGTTGTAATGGTGCTGTTTCCCTTGACTATAAGTACAATTGGATCTTTTCTATGTTGAAATAGTAAATTATCAACATTTTAAAAGTATGCTCTCAGTTAAACTGCTGCCACTTAAAAAGGCAGAAAGATAACTCATCTAATCCCCAAAATCCTCTTAACTGTTGAACAAAAATTAATTATTCTGCATTAAAATGAGGTCATCAAAATGCATCATGCACTTACAATTTGCAGATATGGTATACTGACGTTAAAACTGTCATTCATATTTGCATGCCACACAATTCTCACATTGGTAATAAAAAAGGTTCCTAAATTTCCCTATAAAGGAGAGTAATGAGAGATACATCAATGATCATTTGGTTGAATACTTATTATTTTCTAAACACCAGAATAATTCTAATGATCAGAGCAACAGCAAATACCAGAACTGAGTACAGGTATTATGGAGTACAGTTAGATTACTGAGATCATAGCTCTGGAGTTAGATAATCATTACATCATCAGTACTTACCAGCTGTCTGACCCAGGGGCAAATTTCTTTTTGATGCATTGTATGAATATCTGATTAAGTAACCTATGTAAATAAAGCCCATAGCACAGTGTCTGGCACACAGTAAGCGTTATCTAGTGCTGGATCTTATTATGACTATTATTCAAAACCTGGGATAAGTCAAGGCAAGGGAGTTGTGGGACCAAAGAGGAAAAACACAGGTGCTAACGCTCATTAGACCACAAGAGCTATACTGTGGCTCTTCCACACTAACTACAGATCAAACTATAGTTGCAGGGCCCCTCAACATCTTTCATAATTATCTTAATATAGTAGCTAAGTGCCCTAAAAAATCTGCAAGACCTAATAACATGGCACCAAAATTATCTGCCTCTATCATTTATCTATCATTTTCCACCTCCTCCCCACCACATACACTAGAGCAGTGATGGTGAATCTATGACATGCATGTCAGAGGTGACACGCGAACTCATTTTTTTGGTTGATTTTTCTTTGTTAAATGGCATTTAAATATATAAAATAAATATCAAAAATATAAGTCTTTGTTTTACTATGGTTGCAAATATAAAAAAATTTCTATATGTGACACGGCACCAGAGTTAAGTTAGGGTTTTTCAAAATGCTGACACGCCGAGCTCAAAAGGTTCGCCATCACTGCACTAGAAGAATTTTCTTTATTTTATACTTTGAGGTTGCACATAAAACATTAACTAACAAACCCAAAACTTTAAAAAGCCTTTTCCTGGAATGACCAAGTTTGAAACAGCAAAAAAGATCACCTATTTCCCAATTATAATGAAATTAATAAGAATATATATAAGTACATATATTCTCCCCTCCACTCTTATCTTGTAAAAAATTATCATACAAAAAAATTTACTCACCATTATTCCCAGCCCAAGTCTCATTAAACAATACTAAACTTTGCTGACTCCTGGTGAAAAGTAGTTAGTCAGATGGGGATGTATGTCTCCTATAGAACCTTTATCATAGTTTAAAACTAGAACTTTTCAAATGAGCAAAGTTTATTTACAATTTAAGTTTATGATTCAATGTTTATTTTAGCAAGATGCTCGTCATTCAAATGCTATAGCTTTACCACAGTGGTTGTCAGTGTAATCTAGGTTGTAACACACCATAAACTGGAAACTATTCTTAGTAAGAGACAAATTTTTCTCTAGAAATTAATGTTATTTATTCCAACTATCAGTTGCTTACATGTTTCAACTAGTAATAATTTCAAGAGTAAACGAAAAGTTACAATAATGGATACAGGAGTCACCAAATGAATTATATATTTAATTCCATAAAGACCAGATTTAAAAACTTCTGTGATGGTCCAACCCCTAGCTCTCCTCCATTAGTACAGGTTATCAAGATGCGGAGTGCAGGGTAGTAGCATCGAGGGAAGATCATGGCTCTGAACTGAACCAGGTATGTGAGGTCACTTGATTCTTAAGGGCCTGAGTTTTACATCGATAAGTGAAGAGAGGCTAAACTAGAGATGATCTGAGGTCCATTCCAGCTCTAAATGCAATGCAGGGCAAATGTTAAACAGGACAAAACCATACAAATATGAAAATTATATTATTTTATATGAAGAGTTATAATGTTAACTTATTAAGAAGTATGATGCTAATTTTAACAGTTAAATGAATATATAAACCTAATGATAAATGGAAAAATGATTATCAAGGCACTGATCCAAAAGATTCATTAGTTTTTTGTACAATACCTGATCACTGGATAAATTCCATACTCCATTGATTTTATCATATACATGTTCTTGTGGTAATAACCTTAGTTCCTTATTTTGAATTAGTGCACTTCTCAATTTAAAATCACGATACATTTTAGAAGTTTCATATGCTCTATAAAAGAGAACAAACAAGAGGCTAACCCAAACTGAAAATGCAGTTTTCTTTGTTTATGTTAAAATATACAATTGTTAGTACTTATATACATCACTCAAGTAATTATTACAGTAAGTTGAAATTTTTTTCTTTTCAGCAAGTTTTGGAGATTATAGTCTTCTGTAGATTTTGTCATTTTAGTGTAGCACTTACATATTTTATCTCAGTAAACTATTTTTTAGATGTCTAATTTTAAGGCACTACTTATCACACAGCACAATGAGAGGGCACAGATTTTCTCTCAAACTGAGAAACAATGCTTCTATATAATAGACATAAAAATTATTTTTTCTATCAAAATGCTCCCCTTCATTTGTTTTAGTCAAAGGCACCATTATTCTTTTTCTCACTACAACCTGAAGAAATTATGCTCACATTTACCTCTACACAGAGAATTAGAATGAATCTGTACCAATTCCAAAAGTAACCCTAGGACAGAGTCTAGGACAGACAGTGTGTGTATCTGTGTGTGTATAAAATCTCTATAATTTTGTTTTCTTTCCATGTCTCTATATTAATAAATAATAAATACAGAAGAAAATTTGTAACTTTTTAAAATTTTATTTTTCAATTACAGTTTACATTTAATATTACTTTGTATCAGTCTCAAGTGTACAGCATAGTGGTTAATCACATACTTTACAAAGTAATTCCCTGATATTTCAAGTACCCACCTGGCACCATACATAGTTATTACAACATTATTGACTATATTCCCTATGCTGTACTTTATATCCCCATGACTATTTGTAACTATCAATTTGTACTTCTTAATTCCTTTGCCTTTTTCACCAGTTCCCCAACCCCCCTCCCCTCTGGCAACCATTAGTCAGTTCTCTGTAGCTATGAGTCTGTTTCTATTTTCTTAGTTCATTTATTTATTTTTTAGCTTCCACATATAAGTGAAAACATAAGGTATTTGTCTTTGACTGATTTCACTTAGCATACCCTCTAGGTCCATCCACATTGTCACAAATGGTTAAGATTTCACTCTTTTTTTTTTTAAATTCCATTTATTGATTTTAGAGAGGATGGGGGGGAGGGGAGAGAGAGAGAGAGAGAGAGAGAGAGAGAGAGAAGAGAGATTTGTTATTCCACTTATTTATGCACTCATTGGTTGATTCTTGTATGTGCCCTGACTGGGGACTGGACCTACAACCTTGGCATATTGGGATGATACTAACCAACTGAGCTATCTGACCAGTGCAGATTTCACTATTTTTATGGCCAAGTAATATTCCATCGTACATATGTATCACAACTTTTTTATCCACTGGTCCATTGATGGGCACTTGGGTTGCTTCATATCTTGGCTACTGTAAGAAAATTCTTAACTTTTGATTAATTAATTCTAATTTTTCTCCACAAAAATATAGGCTAATTTACCCATATAATGAAACTAAAAGGTTTTCTTAGCCTAAATAACTTTAGAAGTCGCTCATATAAATTATAGTACTCAATGTTAATTTTCTCAGTTTACTCTAATTAACCTTCTAACGTATAAACTGTGAAAGTAGGATACAAACATTTGCTTAGAAATCTTAATTTCCTTCAATGCTGTAATTATCAATATTTAATCGGGAGAAAATGGAAACTATGCTGTAAATTATTTTTGGGGAAACACATAACATTTTTATACTATTAAAGAAAAGCAGCTTCCATGCTCCCTTCAAACTTGATTTTACATTACTTCTCTAGGTAAAGTGAAATAAAAAGCTAAGGTTTAGATATATACCCAAGAAAACTAAAATATGTTTTCACACAAAACTTATATATGAATGTTCACAGCAGCATTATTCATAATAGACAAAAATGTCTATTAACTGATGAATAAACAAAATGTGTCCATGCAATGGAGTATCATTTAGCTATAAAAATGAGTAAAATACTGATATATGCTACAACATGATAGACCTTGAAAACATTATGTAAGTGAAAAAAGTCACACATAGCTCTGGCCGGTGTGGCTTAATTGGTTGGGCGTCGTCCCAGGCACTGAAAGGTTGCTAGTTCAATTCCAGGTCAGGGCATAGGCCAGGGTTTTGGGCTCAATTCCCAGTAGGGGGTGTGTAGGAGGGAGCTAATCAATGTTTCACTCTCACATTGATGTTTCCCTCTCTCTCCTTCTCCCTTCCTCTCCCTCTTAAAAAAAAAAAAGGGTCAATTGACTTATTAAAAAAAAAGAAGTTGGCCCTGGCAGGGTAGCTTCCTTGCGAGTTTGATCCCCAGTCAGGGCACATACAAGAATCAACCAATGAATGCATAAATAAGTGGAACAACAAAACTCTTTCTCTCTCTAAAAGTCAATCAATAAAATAAAAAAAAAAGAAGTCAGATATAAAAGACCACCATATTATATGATTCCATTTATATGTAATGTCATGAATAGGCAAATCCATAGAGACATAAAGTAAATCAGTGGTTGCTCTGGCAGTTTCTTCTTGGGGTGATGGAAATATTCTGGAATTGGGCAGTGATGATATCTTGAGAATATACTAAAACTACCAAAGTGTGAACTTTAAAGTAATACATTTTATGTTATATGAATTATATATGTAAAAAACACACACAAAAAACAAAACACTAAACCACTCTGTAGATTTAAACAATCAACAAAATTAAAAACTAACAAACTAGGAAACTAAGAAATACATTTGCAATAATGTGGATGATAGAGACATAATTAAGAAATTTACAATAGAAAGCTATAAATAAGCAAAAAAAAAGAGAAAAATTTCAGCATCACTAGTAATAAAAGAAGCGCAAATTAAAACAATGGTACTTATGTGTGTATAAGTTTGTATATATATTTATTTTGCTGTCATCATAGTCAAGCTTTTAAAAAAAATAATAGCACTTAGGATTAAAAAAAAAAAAAAAAAAGAGGTGCCCTGGCCAGTTTGGCTCAGTGGATAGAGCGTCGGCCTGCGGACTGAAGGGTCCTGGATTTGATTCTGGTCAGGGGCACATGTCCAAGTTAGGGGCTCAATCAATGGTTCTCTCTCATCATTGATGTTTCTATCTCTCTCTCCCTTTCCCTTCCTCTCTGAAATCAATAAAGAGCATGAGATAAATGTTTAAGAATAAGTGATTTCTCAAAGAAAAAAAAAAAGAGCTGAAATAGTGAAAAGAGAAGAATTCAGCAAACAAATAAAAAGCCCAAAACAACCACAAAGCAAAACAACAACAAAACTCTTTTCGGAAAACACCCAGACATATTTTCTATTATTAGAAGAATAATCTTTTAAAATCATTAATTAAATTATATAACCTTGTTATTTACATTGAATGAATTTTCTATTTCCTTGTAACAACCTTTGTAGCTAATAGAATCTTCAGTAAATTTTTTTTTAATGAATCTTCAATAGTCATATGTGCTTTATAAATACCTTCAAAGTGTTTATTAAATGATAATACAATGTGTTCTATATATTTTCAGGATATTTGCAATAGAGCTTGGAGGAAGATAGCACCACACTTCTAAACTTTATTCTCTAAACCTTTATATCATAGAATTATTATAAAAATTTTCAATAATCCACAAAGTATTACCATACCTGTGTACTGCAATCACAGAAGTAAAAAGTCTAGGACTTCCCGGAATCAAATTTGTAAATATAAACTCAAAACGAGTACTGTTACATTTTGTTAGTATATAAAGAGCTTCAGTTTGGCCTCGTAATTTCTGTAAGGACAAATTTATTAAAAAGTTCAGATTTTAAAAGCAATTTCTCACAGTGAAAACAAACACCAACCTCAAACATCTCATGTTTCTTCACTATATATATATTTCAATAAGGTTTTTCAGACTTACAGAGTTAGCAGTCCTTGTTGTAATATTCAGTATGCAGTTGTAGCCGATAGCTAAAATTCAAAAGCAAAGAATTTAAAGAATGTAATAATAATAAACTGAGAAAAAATTTATATACAGAACTTTTAAGTTTTTTTATTTTTATTGCTTAAAGTATTAGAAAGAGTGTTACATATGTCTCCTTCCCTCACCACCCCCCACCTTGACATTCCCCCGGCCTCCCCTACCCCCCAGTGTCTTATGTCCATTGGTTATGCTTATATGCATGCATACAAGTCCTTC
>NW_005353838.1:3371258-3376524 GCF_000412655.1 Myotis brandtii | reverse complement strand
ATCCCTCTCCCTTCCTCTCAGTAAAATCAATAAAATATATTTAAAAAACACACAAACATATCCTTGGGTTGAGGATTAAATAAATAGATAAATAAATAAATATAGTTTTCCACATATTTTATAGTATAGCTTTTTCGGTATCAAAAGCCACTGTGCAAGTTCACTTGACAAAGTATTTTTTGTTGTTGTCTAGTGTTATCTAATGAAGATACTTACAAAGATTGACTCTTGGTAATGCCAAAGAATGCCAGATAATTCTTAAATTTGTTACTAAGAGTCTACCTAAAAGCAAACAAAAAAATAGGTTACCTTAAGTAAGAGCTTATTTTTGCAATACAAAATAAGGTGGACATGAAACTAATAGCCCAGTATCAGCAGCTCCAAGGGAAAAAAAAGTCAAGTAAATCTGAGCATGGTAAACTATGTATCTTAGAGATTTATAATACAATTAGCATATTATGATAGCTTTGAGAAACCCTAAAATAATAAAACCCTCTTAACTTTGTTTAATACATCTTCAACAAATTATAACCATAGAACTCTTCTATGAGTAATCTATAGCCAGGTCATACTCCTTCCTCCCTGAAAACCCCTAGAATATCTAAAATCAGACTAAACCTGTATGAATGTTGGGGTGAGAGGGGATAGGAGATTCCAAAAATAAAGGAAGGTGTCCTCAAGAGAAGCTGCAGAACATTACACGGTATCCTTGACAAATGATAAGTAACCCAGCCTGGCTAGAGTGGAAGGTTCACACAAGATCATGGAAGAGTAGACATTGCATCTATCAGTCGGGGTCAAACAGAAAACAGATGGCACACTCAAATTAGAATAATTGAGGTTTCTATACAAAGGATTTATTACAAAGGCGTTGTCAGGAACCATAAGTGAATATAGCAGATGAACAGATGGCACACTCAAATTAGAATAATTGAGGTTTCAATACAAAGGATTTATTACAAAGGTACAGGTGGGTTGTCAGGAACCATAAGTGAATATAGCAGATCTGTACCACCCAGGCCCAGAGGGACAAGGATAGGGAGCAGTTTACCAAATGAAGGAACAAGGTTTTAAAGAGCCAAATGTGAGAGGAAAAGAATGTGGGGAATAAACACCCAGACTGTACTCTCCTGCCTCGGACAGTAGTGCATGCAAGAAAGGTTGTTTTCGGACAAAGAGTTTGCCTTATAAAACCACTGACCAACTCTGATTATCTGTTTTTCTGTTCTTGGTACATCGCCTATCAGTCTCCAGCATTCTTATGTTGCCTTTGTCCTGCTAAAGGACCCCATCGTACAAATCCAAACCCAGTATTCCAAGCATGGACTTTTCTCCCTGTCTTCCCAAACACCAAAATAGAATTCTCCCTGTTTCTCTTAATCTCCCAAACACTGAAATATGGCTGTTTCATTCTCATACAGTCAGTGCGTAAAGCTAATCTGATAATTCCATGTCAGAGCACTTACAGTTGAAGTGGATTAAATGTGCTAATCTTTTGGGATATTTATAGTTTTAACATGGAGCTTCTGAACTTGAGAGTGACTTAGCTTGGTCATTTTCACACTTCTGGAAAGGAGGGGAAAGAGATAGCTAGAAGGCAGGATTCTTCTCCCCTCCCCCCTTTTAAAAAATCCTCACTCGAAAATATGTTTTTTTTAAAAATTGATTTTACTGAAGGAGGAAGGAGGAGAGAGAGAGAAACATCGATTGGTTGCCTCCTGTACTCACTCCAACCGGGGATCAAACCCACAACCTAGATACTAGTATGTGTCCTGACCTGGTATCGAACCCTCATCCTCTTGGTGTACAGGATGATGCCCGAACAACTGAGCTACCTGGCCAGGGCCCCTTCCTTTTTTTTACTTTTTTATTAGCCAGAAGCTCTGTACACTCCTGTAAAATTCCATTTTCTGAGCAATTGTTTCTGAGGTGTGTTATTTTTATTAATAGTAAGATTTCTGGCCAGGAAGATGTTTTTTCCTCCCTACCTCAAAGTGCTAGTGTAGGGTACTGCACTCAGTGAGTACCCTTAGTCTTTGTTTGGACTAGTGGATGGAATGTCACATAAGACCTCCTGCCAATCTGTATGAGACCAAAACTTTCTCTTGGCTTCCTTAAGTTAATTCAGGTGTTTTCAAGATCTGACCATCTAGACTCCAGATTCTAGAGATTATTATTCCATCCCCAAAGGCACACACTAAGACTTCTTGTTTGCTACTAGGTCTTGATACTCATTCTCACCTGGTCTTGGCGTATACTAGGAAGCATTTCAGAAATGTGATCTAAGCATTCCTTTAATGATGGGCTCTAGCTATTGACAGGATCCACCTGTAGCTGGTGATGCTGCTAGGTTCTCACAGAGAAGAAAGGCTCATAAATGAACCTGCTGTTCACATCCCATCCCAAAACAGACCAGAAGAAAGGCTCAGAGAGGAATCAGCCACTCAAATGCTGCAGTGAGCATGTTATGCCAGTAAGGGCTACTGTTCTATCTCTAGGATTTACTGATCCTTCTTACGTGAATGAGGTCTGCTCCTTTTCCTCACTTTTTCTCTTCAATAAGAGGTTTATGTCCCACCCTACTAAATCTCCTCTCCCCCCAAAGATCTTTTTAGATACACTAAGCTTCCCACTCCTAATTTCCTATTTTTATCTTGAAGAACAGTAAGTGATGCATCTAACATCTGCTGACCACTGGTCATTGGCTCCATACAGCTGCTTGGGAAAATTTGTTGTTTTGGAGGGACTCGAGAGTCCAGCCCTGTTGCTCCTCAGTGACATGCACAGACGTTTCACAGTATTTTCTGTCCTTAACCTATAACTAGACTTCATCATATGGCACTGAATTTGCTCTCCACATGTCCATCTCTAGGTGTCATTAGTGATTGTGCATTACTCTTGGATTTCTTAAAAGGAAGCATAGCTCCATGTAGCACAGCTATGACCTATTTATGTTCCACTACCCCATATTCTTTTTTGGGGGGAGGCAGATCCAAAAGTCAGAACTATCCCATGACCCTTGCAAACAGAGCTCCTGGACTTTTAACAGCTACATTGGATGAAGCTGATGTCAGAATCAGGGCTTACCGAAGGACCAGAGTTCTGAGGGAAGGACCTGTATTCCCTGGCTACAGGTTTAATACCTACCCTTTCTTCCATTTCAGTCTGAGAAAAGTCTTATGTGGATTTAATGCTCCCACTCTCAGAATTACATACAATGCTTTCCATATCTTATTCTCCAGCTAATATAAACCAGAAATATAAAATGTATTAGATAATATACTCACCTCTATCCCCATTATTTCCTTTGGTGTCTTCAATTGAATCTAAACAATCAATAAGGACTTCTCCAGGTCTTGTTTTCATTTGTCTAAAATAAATATAAATACTTTAATTTTAAAGCTACAATACACCCATTTAAATCTAGTTAGGGAGAAAAAAGACATATATATACCTATAAAACAGCCAATAGTATAAAGGATACAGTACCAAATGTTCATGCATTCAAAACTCCAAGAACCTGGAGATAAGTGTGACTGGAATGACCAGGACATGTAGAGCAGCCAGAACTAGAAAGAGAGGTAGGACTTGGAGGGGAAGGAAAGGGGAGAGAGAGAAGGAAGAGAGGGAGAGAGGCACAGGAATAAGAAACGGTAAGGGAATGTGAGGAAACTGGCCTGGCTGGAGAAGAAGGTCCATACTGAGAGGCAGTGAGAAATATAGTTGGGTTAGGAGGTAAGAACGAGATTACAGAGAACCGGAGAACCATAAATGCTAGTCAGATAGGAATGCGCCTTATCCTGTGGGCAGTGGAGAACCCCCAGAGGTTTCTGAATAGAGGAAAGTATGGAAGGAAAGCAAAGCATCATCAGGACTTTGTAAACAATTAGAAACAGGAGACAAAAGAAAGTAATGAAGAATGGTTTGCTGATAGAATGCACTCCAGTATATCAAAGAAAACAACAAAAACAAAACCTAGCAAAATATGTAGGAGAGTCTTCTAAGACATTCTCCACAGAACCAACTCAATTATTTATTGAGAACACAGATACGGTCATGTCACTTCCCTGCTTCAGTCTTCCCTGTCACCCGACTGCCTGGAAAATGAAGTCCAAAATCCCCAGTTGAACATTTCACAATCGGACTAACCTATTTTTCTATTTGTACTAACCTCCACCCTCTACCTGCCAGACATTGCCTTCTCGCCAATGAAGTTTATACTTCCAAGACTCTGCTTTTTTCCCCCTGGAATACTTTCCTCCTGTTTTCCTTGACTAGGCTCTGACCATTTTTCAGAGCTCAACTCAAATATTCTTTCTTTTTTGAGGCCTTCCCAGGCAGAATCAACTATTCTGTTTCTACGGTTCCCCAACTTTTTGTTCATGTTTTTTGGATAGTTTTATCACATTTTAAAAAATAGTTGTCAATGTATATCTCCTGCACTAGAATGGGGGTAGGGATGGGAGAGAAATAATTTCCTATTATTTTGTATTTAGCTATTAGCACAGTAACCAGAACCACAGCAAGCATTTGTTAAATGTTTAATAACTAAAAATATTCACGAAATGGATGTTTTCTTGGATCAGGAATCCCCCAAGAATAACAGAAAAAGTCATAGAATGTGTGTAATATGTAACTATGGTTTGTCACTTCATAAATTCTCTTCCCTTTTAACTCCTTAAAGGTTGTAAGATCATGCTAGTATTACATTTTTAGTCACGAATACGGTAAGTCTTGAAAGTTAACATTTCATTTTGCCATCTAATTAGGTTCTGTTCATGGTAAGGAATCATAAGTGGCTAATAAGTCCCAGGTCATTAACCCAAGAACCTTAGCTTTACTGTTTTCCAACATTTAATATCCAAAATGGGCATTTTTCCTGGGCTTTTTTGGGCAAGAGATTTCTAACTCTTCTCTCTTTAAAGCATGCCATCTTCCAAAAACTTCTGTTTGAGAGGCTCCGAAAGGGGCTCCTTCTTCCTATTGGCGATTTAGAGGAATAGTTAGACGGGGGCTTACCCCGGAAATAAAGTTTGCGCGGTGAGGAGTTTTGGGGGATGCTTACGCCCACCCCCTCATTGTACTGACAGAAGCCTCAAGCACTGGACGGCAGTCATTTATCTGAGGGTTCACCACGTGTGTCGTTATTCTAGGCCTAGTTTTAGAACCCGTTTCCCGCGTCCCTGCCCTCTTCCTCCCACCACCCCAGGCTCGCTCGGGTGTACTGGACGCCGGGTCCTGCGTGGTGCCCGCGGGGCTGGGGCTC
>NW_005353838.1:3365775-3370764 GCF_000412655.1 Myotis brandtii | reverse complement strand
TCTTTAAGCGGATTGGAGGCTCCAGGCAGGGTTCCCGGCTCAGGCTCGCCAAGCTGGCCCCGGGCCCAGGAGCGTGTGCTTGGCCTCGGAATGACCGTCCTGGCTTCCAAGCACACATGCTTAGGCATTCCCCCTCACCCCCGTTTCTCTACACTGTCAAAAGTGCAGCCTTAAAACTCTAAGTTCCCTTCCTGGCCCCGCTGGGATCTGGCCCTGCCAACCTCTAGGGCAGTGGTTCTCAACCTTGGCTGCACATTAGAATCACCTGGGAATCTTGTTAAAATCCTGATTTCTGGGCCTCATCCTCCGGAAATTCTGTTTCTTTGTTATGGGGTGGGGCCACAACATTAGTAACAAAGAAACAGAATTTCCGGGGGATGAGGCCCAGAAATCAGGATTTTAACAAGATTCCCAGGTGATTCTAATGTGCAGCCAAGGTTGAGAACCACGGATCTAGGACCTCATGCTACTTTCGCTCCTTTTGCCTGCCCTCCAGCCAGGCAGGGCTCAGAGCCTTTGGAGGCCCCCTTTCTGTTTGGAACTCACTTTCCTCAGATCTCAGCATCGCCCGCCCTCTCTCGCTTAGGCCTCAGCTCAAATGTCCACTGAGGGGCCCCTGATCCTCCCTCCACTTACTGTGAGCATCCCGAGGACCCGGCCTGACCCATCTAGTTACTTTGCACAGTGCCCAGCCCAATGCAGGCACTCAAGAAATACTTTTTGAATAAATCAATGTGCTTTCCTTCCCTCAATTCATGATTTTTTAATTTTCCTTCTTTTTTTTTGAGTTTAGACATTTAATTATGCATATTCCTTTTACATGAATTCCAAAGAATGGAACATGAGCCTATTTTCCCACCCTAGGTTTCTACCCCATCTTGTTCGCTTGCTAGCTGTTTGTTTTAAAATATATATATATATATTTCCATTGATTTCAGAGAAGAAGGGAGAGGGAGAGAGAGATAGAAACATCAGCGATGAGAGAGAATTACCTATTAGCTGCCTCCAGTATGCCCCACAGGGGCGACTGAACCTGCAACCTGGGAACATGCCATTACGGGAATCAAACTGTGACCTCCTGGTTCATAGGTTGACGCTCAACCAATGAGCCATGCCAGCAGGGCCTAGCTGTGTTTTCTGACCCATCAAGGGTCTAATCCAACATTAGCCCAGATGGATGTCAGAATTGTTATATGCCAGTGGATCCTTTTTACCTTTCAATTGGCCTCCCCTCCCCCTTTTAATGTTTTTTTAAATTTTTATTTTAGAGAGAGAGGAAAAGAGAGGGAGACATCTATTTGTTGTTCCACTTATTTATGCATTCATTGATTGATTCTTGTTTATGCCCTGATCAGGAATCAAACCCACAACCTTGGCATATGGGGACTATGGAGGTTGGGGTGAAGTTGGAGTGGGTGGAGAATGTGTAAGCGTTTCTCTAGAACAATAGTGACATCTGGTGGCAAATTCTTGTACTAGACTACATTAAACGATGGGTGTGGATTCCCTATTTGAAGGCAAAAAGTACTGTTAACCATTAATCAGACCTGATTTTTTAAAAAATATTTTATTGATTTTTTACAGAGAGGAAGGGAGAGGGATAGAGAGAGTCAGAAACATCGATGAGAGAGAAATATCGATCAGCTGCCTCCTGCACACTCCCCACTGGGTATGTGCCCGCAACCAAGGTACATGCCCTTGACCGGAATCGGACCTGGGACCCTTGAGTCCGCAGGCCGACGCTCTATCCACTGAGCCAAACCGGTCAGGGCCAGACTTGATTAAATAAGAATTTACTGAGTACCTACTATGCACTGGAACTATGATAGTACTTTCATAGATATTATTTCTTTATGTTATTTTATATTTCCCCCACATGACTAGGCACTAAATTAATTCTGCATGTACTAATGTCATAGAGCAGCTATGGCATCCAAACTCCTAAAATTATATGCAAAATGTGTGTGTGTGTGTGTGTGTGTGTGTGTGTGTGTCTTTAGGGAAATGGATCCTTAGCTTTTATAATATGCTCACAGGGGTTCCATGCTCCAATGACACTTGACATTGCTACCTAACTGTATGTTTCTAACAATGCTGCTATGATATACTTTGGACTAGCTTCATCAATCTCTTTTTCTCTGGAAGTTGCCATTTCTTATGGCAAACCACATTCACCTTAGGTTAAAAAAACTTTAAATGACTGAATGAAAAAAGGAAAGAAAGGTAAACAAAACAAAAAGGCAAGATGAATAGAGTTAGGTAACATTGCACAGTGGAGAGAATATTGGAATATCAGTAAGTCCAAATCCATTACTTCTGCCCATCTGAGCTTAGTCAAGTTAGCTGACCTTTGAGTCTCGGTTTCCTCATCTGTGAAATGGAAATACTGATATCAAAGAATTGTTATAAGAATTGAATGATGGTGATGAGTTTTTAGATACAACCAAAAGTGCGATCCATGAAAGAAAAAAAGTTGGACTTTATTGAAGTTAAAAACTCCTGCTATGCAAAAGAGACCATTAAGAGAATAAAGACAAGCCACAGACAGGAAATATCTGCAAAACACATGTCTGATAAAGGATTTGTATTTAAAATGTCGAGAATCCACTGAGTTCCACCAAGGGGATGAGGCCTGTGGACTGACGTGGAAAGGCATCATTACAGCCGTAGCTTTTGGTATTGCAACTTGGCTCTCTTGGCTTCATTGGGATGTCACATGACCTCTGATTGAAGTCCTGTCACATGCCTGATCTACTGCTTTCTTTTATTATTGTAATTTTTTAAAGTTTTATTTATTGATTTTTAAAAGAGAGAGAGAGAGAGAGAGAGAGAGAGAGAGAGAAGGAGAAACATCGATATGTTGTTCCACTTATTTATGCACTCATTGCTTGATTTTTGTATGTGCCCTGATGGGGATGTAACCTGCAACCTTGGCATATTGGGACAATGCTTTAACCGACTAAGCTGCCTGGCCAGGGCCCTGATCTACTGCTTTAAATCTTGTCCGTCCAGCTTCAATATACCAACACTGATCAGTTGCTTTAATTCACATCCTGCCAGTCAGAATTAATCTCCATAGCCTGCTCCTTGTCCCAATCCTTGTCTGCTTGGTGACTGCTAAGTTGCTGCCTGCCCTGATCCTGCCCATTCTGACCTTAACTAGGCACTATTGCTCCTCATTTGTGGTAAGACTTTAGAAAACTAGAGAATAAAATATAAGATGGAAGAGTCAAAGAATTGAAAAGGATAGGAATGTATAGGTGTTTTTCTTTTTGCTTTTGATAATTTTTAAGACATGGAACTTCCCAGTTACCTTGTCTAGACTAGAGCAAAAACCAAATCAGGGAAGTCAAAATATGTCTCAAACTTCATATTAGTCTATTTTTTAAGATGATATACTAACTCCTCACACTTAAATCAGAGTCAAAAATTCCCTATACATTCTTGTTAGGAGTTATTTATCTATTCTGTGCACAATTTTAATTTTTTCACATGTTCTGCACATCTCCCCTGTTGCTGGTTGGAAATCTTTAAAACAGCCTAAAATGCTATTTTGGGACAGCCAATGTTAGGAGGAGTCCTTGAGGATTTTGTAGGGTTTTATATGTAATGTACAACCTAATGAGTTGCAGGGAGTTGAAGACACACATAGGGTGAATGTGATTTACAACATCCTTTATAATTTAGAATACAGGAGGTGGCTTTGGAAGAAACCTTAGAGGTTAAAGAGATCAATCTCCTACTCAGTGAAGTAATCCTTTTGACAATAACCTTGATAGATGGATTTTTAACATCTGCTTGAAAATTTTCAATAATTTCCAGTGATGGGAAACTCACTGCTTATCTAGGCAGGTCATTTTATTTATTCCCAGTTTGAATGATCATAATACTCTCCTTTATAACGATTTGAGGTCTGCCTTTCTGTGACTACTTTCCAGGGAACCAAATTCTTTCCTCAGGAGTAATACAGATAAGACTTAATAAACTATTGGCCAAATTTTCATATACAGTAAGAAAGTTACCATGTTATTCTTCTCTTCTCCAGGCTAAATAACTCAATTCTTTTCACCATTCCCTAACTAGCCAGGTCTCCTTCCTCTAGTATTAATTTTTATCAATGTCTCAAACAGGACACTAGACATCTACAGTATTTTAATTGTATGAAGTCTAATCAATTTTTTCTTTTATAGATTGAGTTGTTAGTGTCATGTCCAAGAAGTCTGCCTAACCTCAGACCACAAATCTCTCTCTCTCTCTCTATATATATATATATATATATATGGCATTGTTTAGTTTTATGATTTACATTTAGATCTACAACCCATTTTGAGTTAATCTTGTAACATACTTCAACATATGGGTTGGAGGGTTTTCATTTTGATTTTTGTTTTGCATACGGATGCCCAGTTGTTCCAACATCATTTATTGAAAAAAAAACCAAACAAACCAAAAACACAAAACTACAAAAAACCCAACTATTTCTTCCAGAAAATTCTTTTGCTTCTTTGTCAAAGTCAATATACGTATGTGTGATTTTTATTTTTGGACTCTATTCTGTTCTTTTCCTTTGCCAATAATACTCTCTCTGGATTATTGTAACTTTGTAGTAAATCTTAAAATAGAGTGGTGTGATCCCTCCAAACTGGTACTTCTTTTTCAAAGTTGTTGTGGCTATTCTAGTTCTTTCTTTCTTTCTTTCTTTTTTTCCCCCTGCAAAAAGCTTTATTGTTTCATTTGGTTCAATGCATGGAAGTGGGCTTCATGGAGGTTAAAAGAATGGCTAGTGGGCCCTAGCCGGTTTGGCTCAGTGGATGGAGCGCAGGCCTGCGGACTGAGAGGTCCTGGGTTCGATTTCAGTCAAGGGCACATGCTTGGATTGTGGGCTCGATCTCCAGTGGGGGGCGTGTGGGAGGCAGCCAATCAATGATTCTCTCTCATCGTTGATGTTTCTGTCTCTCTCCCCTTCTCCCTTTCTCTCTGATATATATA
>NW_005353838.1:3362813-3365758 GCF_000412655.1 Myotis brandtii | reverse complement strand
ATATATCTCCACAAAAAACAAAAACTAGAAAGCTTCTCCTAGAGAACTCTGTCTGTCCCCCTAGGTGCCAACTCCTGAGTTTCAGGCTGCCTTGAGTCCAGGCCAGAGATACTAGAAGGAATAACAAGGAAAATCAATACTGGTTAGTGACATTTCCAATTCTGGTCTTCTTCCCAAATCTTTCTGCCATTATTTATTTTTCAGTGTTCTTACAAAGGTGCTCTATGCATTCTATCTAGGTTTTATAGCTGTGTGGCTCAGGTACTAGTAGATGATGGAGACTGTCATATCTTTTAAAAAGGTAAATGATTTCATTCTGGGAACACTCTTATCCTTCATTTGCGCTTTTTTCGAATATACATTTAGTGATATTAAATTGTGTCATATTGGTATTGACTATGATCCTTTTGATTCATCGTTTTTCATCTACTCATTGCTTTAATGTGTACAATTGCAATAACTAATAATTCCTTCTTTTAATATATCTTCAGCCAAGTCTTTGATTAAAACATTGACTAGGTTAAGACTAAGAAAAGAACTTTGGAAGAACGTTATAAAAGATCTATAGGTTTATTCATTAATTTATCCATTTATTAAGTGCCTACTACATGCCTGGTACTTTCCAATGCCCTGGAGTATGGAAGCAAATAGGATAAACTCTGTTGACAAAGATCCAGAAAACAATGCACTTTGGTTAGTGCTCTTCAATCATCAGTGAATGCACTTAACTTTACTAACCCAAAACAAATGACCCTGGGTCAGGCTCTGTGATGTCTATAGAAGATACAGCAGTGAACAAGTCCGTGACAATTCCTGTCATAAAGTTGTCAGTCTTATCTGTACTATCACATTGCCTTGATTCTCTAATTTTGCCTACCAGGCCATAATGAAAGACTTTGTCACATGACACTATGAAATCCCTAACTACATCAATAATCTATCCCTGATCTACCAATGTAGACACCCTAGCAGAAAAAAAACCCCCGGAGGTTAATTTGTGAAACTTGCTCTGATTTATCTCCAGTTTCTTTTCTAAGTGCTAATCACTCTATGTTTGAACCAGTTTATGTTTTTTTAGAGCTTGATATCAGCTACTTGATAGAATCTAGGATCCAGAGTTTCTCTTTCAAAAAAGCAAGATACTGGATTCCTTTCCTGAATTAAAAATGAGGTGTGGCTCAGTGGCTGAGCGTCCACCTATGAACCACGAGGTCACAGTTGGATTCCTGGTCAGGTCACATGCCCGGGCTGTGGGCTCAATCCCCAGTGCGGGGCATGCAGGAGGCAGCTAATCAATGATTCTCTCTCATCATTGATGTTTCTATCCCTCTCCGTCTCTGAAATCAATAAAAATATATACTTTTTTTTTTAAAGCAAGACATTTGTTTATCTTTAATTTTAAATACGCTCTACCAACTTAAACTTCTTCCAACCATTTTCCCTCTTGGTGGATCCCCCGTCTTCTATTTTCCATGTCTTCTCTGTTGTTAGATGTTAGCTCTTTCTTTTCCTTTGGTTATATTTTTGCCTCTCTTAGGAGGAGCTCTTTAGAGGGAGGAAGTGGGTAACCACAGTCAGAGCAATTGATTTTTAGAGGCAAGAGAGAACCAGAGAGATGATGAATCCTAATCCTGTTGCTATTATCGAGGCTTAGGTCTTACTCTGAATGTGGATGTTTGGTATTAGACTGATATTTATGAGTGGCATACACACTCCTGGTTTGACTGTGTTTCAAGGCTAGGGAAATGGATGCATATGGGACCACAGGCAGAAAAAATTCATTTCAGGACATAGAATAATTTGAACAGAAATTATTCACATTTTAAAAATATGATATTATTAAGAGGAATTTCTCAGTGCCCCTAAAATCCAAATGAAACGCTAAATTTTCATTATGGACAAAGTAATTACTGTTAATGCCAAACATTTCTCCTTTTTCTCTTGTAATGATAGCGTGATAATCTCTAAACAATGAGAATTGATTAATACCTTTTCTTGTTGGATTCCAATGCCAGTAACTTAAAAAGTCTGTTTAATTTAGTGATCCAGCCACCTTTCCATGGCAGATATAGCTATCACCTTACCACAAGATACTTTAGAACAATACAAACAACAGCAATAAGAACAATAACAGCAGCAACAAAACCTGGTCTCTTACAAAATACTGATTCCACATGTAAGCTGTGCCAACTCCATTTCCAAATAATTAATTGCCTTATACTGTCCTTTTTTTCTTTCACTTCACAATACAGGATTTTCCCACTAAAATCAATCACTCTTTGTCTCAGCTCATGTTTTCCTATGTACAGGAGTTAGAATGGTTCTGGACAGTTAATTACCCATAAATCCATCTCTAAAACACAGAACATGTCAGCTGCTTTTGTAAACCCCCGATGTTCCATTTTGCCTCCGTGACTTTTTTATAAACTAATTGTGTTAATGCACTGGCATATTTATTGCTCACCTTTTCACCTTTTATGCTGATCCCTGGCTGCCGACAAGGTCCTTTCAATTGATCAAAACCACAATCCTCTTGTGTAAGAAAGGTCACATTTACTTTAACAATGGGAACCCACAGCCCTGTGTTGCCTCGATGTGGGTCACCAAGGGGCACATCACAGCAAAGACTGAGACTTGCATGGATCTCTCGAGTTTTTACCTTTTCAGTTTCAGACACAGAGGCAAAGGAATGATTTAAAAACAAAATCTTGACTGCTGCCTCTCACTTGTTTTAAGTTCTGAGAGGGAAAATTGAAAGTCTTTATTAAAAAGGAATATCTATCTCTTTTTTTCCCCACTCAAGCTTAGATTAGAATTTTTCTGAACATGACTGAGGACAAAAAAGATCAGAGTGGGAGATGGTGCAGCTATGAGGATTTTGAGATTCCTGGCCAGCAGGTGACACCTGGAGGATGAAGTCTGCCACATGCTAGGTTAATTTGTTT
>NW_005353838.1:3342171-3343848 GCF_000412655.1 Myotis brandtii | reverse complement strand
TGGTCAAGGGCATGTACCTTGGTTGCGGGCACATCCCCAGTAGGGGGTGTGCAGGAGGCAGCTGATGGATGTTTCTCTCTCATTGATGTTTCTAACTCTCTATCCCTCTCCCTTCCTCTCTGTAAAAAAACTCAATTAAAAAAATATATTAAAAAAAAAGAAGAGATCATAAACTCAGATGCCTCCAGGGTATGAATGATGTTTAATGATGAGATATGGAAACGTGAGAACTGGTGAACACAGCTCCATCTTTTTTTATTTTTAAAAAATATTTTTATTGATTTTAGGGAGGAAGGGAGAGGGAGAGAGAGATAGAAACATCAATGATGAGAGAATTATTGATTGGCTGCCTCCTGCACACCCTCTACTGGGGATTGAGCCCACAACTTGGGCATGTGCCCTGACCGGGAATCGAACCTACACGAACCATGACTGCTTGGTTCATAGGTTGACGTTCAACCATTGAGCCCCACTTGTGGGGCAACAAAGTCCCATCTTAAAGAGGTGGCTACTACTCACCCTCAGCTTATTCTACACAGGAGTGCAGGGCCAGTGTGGCAAGATTTTCTGAGTTTTCAAAAGAAACAGGAAATTCAGTGTTTATTTGTTTTTAGAAACATCCCAAAATTTAAATGTTGACAACAACCAACTGAAAGTTTTGAAAATTACTGTATGGGCCCTAGCCAGGTACCTCAGTTTGTTAGAGCATCATCTGGATATGCCAAGGTTGTTAGTTCGATCCCCAGTCAGGGCATATATAAGAATCAACCAAGGAATACATGAATAAGTACAACAACAAATCAATGTTTCTCTCTAAAACCAATAAAAATCATTAAAACAACAACAACAACAACACACCACTGTGTGGGGAAAAAAATCACTGTATAGAATAGCTCTGCAGTCTGAAGTTGACCAGCACTTCAGGGCATCCAAAGCTCCATTGTCCTGCTTGTGTGTCTGCAAAAGCTTTTAGTCTACTCTAAAGTTTGACCAGGTATAAAATTATAGGTTAAAAGTCATTGTCTTTAAAAAATTTTAAGACTTCTGATCTTTTATCTTTACCATCTAGGATCATTAATGAGATATTTAAGGCCATTCTCATTCATTTGTATGAGATTTTAAAAATTCTCTCTTCTGAAGATTTAAAGGATTTTCATGTTATTCCCAATAGTTAGGACTTTTTAAATTAATGGTGTTTTTCACTTGGCGAGTTATAGATGGGTGTCCTTCATTCCCATTAGTTTTCCTGAATTATATATATTTTTTATTGTCTAAAGTTTTACATGTCTTCTTTTTCCCCAATTGACTGTGCCCCACCCCCCCAGCCATTCCCACCCCGGGCAAGCCCCCCTGCCCCAGTGTCTGTGTCCATTGGTTATGCTAATATGCATGCATACAAGTCCTTTGGTTGCTCTCTAACCCCCCTGAATTAGAATTTTCATTTTGACTTTTTTCTCTTCTTGGCACTCAGAAATATACATGTTCCATAACCAAAACTGATTTTCTGACATTTTGTATTTTTCATCTTTTCCCCATTCTCTGCAACCTCTGGAGTGCTCTCTCTCTCTCTCTCTCTCTCCTACTTTCTGGGATGATTTTATTTTCTAACCCTTCTATTTAAATTTTTAAAAATATATTTTATTGATTTTTTACAGAGAGGAAGGGAGAGAGATAGAG
>NW_005353838.1:3332309-3341946 GCF_000412655.1 Myotis brandtii | reverse complement strand
TTTTTTTTTCAGGATACACCTTCAGTTATTTCTCTGAGGACATTCTTTGCTTGTTTGTAAGTTGTTATCTCTTCCCTGTAGTTCATCCTCCTTTCCCCTCCCCATTCCTCAAATTTTTTACTTTTCTTTCTTCCTTTCTTTTCAGATCCTTTGCTTGTTTTGGTCTCTCTCTTCCAGAAATCTTTGATAAATCTTGAGCATTCATTTACACTTAAAGGTGGAGCCCTAAGCGGTTGGCTGGAAGTCTTTGTGTAGCCACTTCTATGAGCTCTTCCATGATTCTTCTAACCTATGTAATTTCAGTCTTTTAATTCCCAAAGAACTCTGAATCCCTCTTATGGCATTCACATTCTGCTTTATATCAGTGACCTCTACACCAGCCTTCTAAATGAGAACTCTTCTATGTGATATGAATCTCCTCCCATGGGATACATTACCTCAAATCAGCCTGATAACCCTTGTGCACTTAGTGTTTCTTCCATTTCACTGTAAATGCTGTTTGTTACTGTTAGTTATCACTGGTCGGGAACATGGTTGAAATTTCTAGGTTATCCTTGCACAATCTGGTAAAAACAACCATGGAATAGTTTGGTGAATTTACTAAAAAAAAATATAGATATTTTCTTTTTGCACATTTGTGAATTTGTGGGCAGGGTAACTATCCTCCAATGTGTCGGGTCTGCCAGAAATTCAGGGAGCGGCAAATGATACCCCAAGAATCCATAAAAGAGGGCTTATTAAGAACTGGAGCAATTTGTGTGCATTCATTTATCAAAGAATGCTATATAATAAATGTCTCTGTCTCTCTCTGTTTTTTAATCCTTACCTGAGGACATGCTTAAGAGAAGAAAGGGAAGAGAGAGAGAGAGAGCTTAAGAGAAGAAAGGGAAGAGAGAGAGAGAGAGAGAGAGAGAGAGAGAGAGAGAGAGAGAGAACAATGTGAAAGATTGGCTGCAACTTCTCTGATACTCATCCCATGTGATCACTTAATTAACAGAGGCAGCCGAAGTGAAGCTGTGTGACTTCTGAGGCTAGGTCAGAAAGGTGATATAGATTCAGCTTTTGGAACCCTGAGCTACGATGTAAGTTCTCATGCTGCCACGCTGTGAGAAAATCCAGGTCACACAAGATGCCACAGATAGCTGCTCAGCCCCAGCTAGGTCCCAACTGACAGGCAGCATCTCAGGCCAGACATGTAAGTGAAGACACCTCTGGATCCAGCACATCCCCCAATCCCTGCCACAGAGTCAGTCCCAACTGTTGAGTTTCCCATCTGAGACTTCAAATATCATGGAACAGTGACAAGTCATATTTGTGCTCTGTTGAAATTCCTGACCCACAGAACCCATCAGCATAATAAAATGGTTGTTTTAAGCTGGTAAGTTATTTTTTCTTTTCTTTTTAAAAATTTTATTTTTCTATGTTCTTTATTTTTTTTAAACTGGTAAGTTTTGAAATGATTTGCAAACATGGCAATTGTAACTAAAATAGAAGGAGGGAGTAGATTTATCAGGTTCTAGGGAAGGAAAGGTGGTCTGGTGTTAGGGGCAAGAAAGGAATATTGGGGACTGGCTGTGGTTGTGGGAAATATTGATCTTGCTCTGTTAACCATGATTGCCTTGTGTTGGTTAAAGAAAGGACATTCTGACCTGGCTGGGAGTCAACCGTGGACCTGGGAGTCAACCTCGGAATGAGGTCCATTCTCATAAAGAGATTAACACCCTTGTTGCCCAAACAACAGAGTACCACCCAGCCTCTTACTTCCCCATGCCTGTAACTCCTACTTTCCCATGCCTATAACCCCATTTCCCTGTGTAATCTTTGTCCTACCCTGTATAAGCAGCTGGCTTATAGGGGCAGGAGAGCAGATTTTTGCTCTCCCATACTGCTGGTAGTATTGGAATAAACAGTTCTTTTCTGAACCTCTGAGTGCATATGGTTTGTTGCTTCCCACCGACCTGATTTCTGCCATAACACTGGGAGAGTGACTATGTTGAACAGAAACAAAATTTCTAAACATGCAGTTAGGCCACAAGCAAGCCCTCATGGGACAGCCTTGCATTACTCTGATACCACCCTGGGAATTCTCCTTCATCTGTACTACTTTAACAGACAGCTACAAGGATGCAAAAGAACTAAAATACTGATGTCCTCTTATTCTGCACAGTCTTTTATGAGTCCCTCCAGCTTTCACGGAATAGGGGTGGCATAGCTTCCCTTTTCTAGCATTCTTGGTGGCATCTGAAACACAGAGTCTGTAATACTGACACAAAGTTACACTAAGAAGATTAATAAGTAGAGCCATATCAAACATTAGATGGGCTGACTTCACACAGAATGTGTGCGACTCCCAGCTGTACAGCTCATTTGTCTAATTTCCAAACAACACCACTAATTCTTTTTGTAGGTGGGTATGTAAGCCCTTGAGTGCACTTTCTGTGCTCAGTCACCCAGCATTTCCTGAGTTGCCCAGCAAGCAGCAAATCTTGTAAGTCAGATTTTCTTTCGAGTTCACTCCAGTTGAATCATCACCTCCGCTGTTGCTCCTGATTCTGCCGTCTTTGTTTTCTCGACTGTGAATATGTTTACCTCTTGCTTCCATTGAAGATACCAAGCATTAGCCATCAAGTTAGTCTCCAAACATCACTCAATATTAAAAGTTAGGTACGCAACCTCTTTTGATATTGATGGAGGAGAGGCAACCTGATCTTTTTGCAGGTGGTTGCCAACTTGTTTAGCCCTTTGCTCCATTGCTTTTCTTTTCTTAGCCACAGAATTTCTTTCTGTTTCCACTGAGTTCTTTGGAGATCTCTATTTCGCAGGACTCTCTCCTACTTCCTGCATGTATTATACTGAGGATAAAGAAGAAACAAGCTGGGCCAACCAACATTTAGTTCTAACTTAGATGTGTTAAAATTTAACTTCCTTTTTTATCCTCTAGAAATAACTGAACCTACCTTCTTCATGAATCCTTATTTACTTTCATAGTAGAAAACCCTTATAAGAGAATCTATAAGTGGAAGTTTAAGCTGAGATCCTAAGATGAAAAATGCCAGGTGGCAGAGTGGATTGTGAGATCATGCAGTAGGATTTGTAAAATTTCAAGCGAAGTTTCTAAACCTTTTTCATATCAAAGTTCTAAAGGATAGGGTTGGAAATGGGAAGTAGAGGATGTCTTTGAAGACAACTCTGCTGTGAGCTCTCCCTGCCTACTTTTCTCTCTTTCAAGCCTAGTGAGAAGGGGTCCTTAGAAATCTTGATATGTGTCTAGTGCCATTGGGGGGCAGAGGGAGGCAATGTGGACTAATGTCTGACTTCTGACTCAAAAATATAAAAGGCAGGAATGTGGATGACCCAGCTGACCCAAGGTGGGAGCAAAGGATACATGCGAATTCCCTAGATCAGATGTGATCATTGGGAGAAAGAATAGGCCGGGGCTCTTTTTAATCTTGTCCAAGCCTGGACTGAGTGTTGGGAATCCAAGATTGAAAATGACTATACAATGCTGAGGTGGAACAGCTAGCGAGAGGAAAATGCATCCACTAGGACTGGAAACTACATTGAATGTTCCCAGTAAGGATTTCTGAAGAGGTCACAAGAAAGACCATAAATTACAGAGCTGGCTTTACACATCTGTCAGGCCAGAGGGCAAGGACCACTTTATGACAGTTCTGATTAATAACGTTCCTCTTCTTCTCTCTCTCCCCCCCTCCCCCCCTTTTTCCTCCTCTGGCTTTGATCCCTTGAGGAGTCAGAAAACAACTAGCAAGATAGAGGTAGAAGCCTATATGTACCATTAGACACATAGTAGTATTTACTCCTATTGTTGAACATGTAGTGGCATTTTAATTGTATGAAACCAGGAAAGTCTTATTGGCCGAACTCCTTGGAAGAGCTTTGATAATTTGTGTCATTCTTTCAGACTATTCTCTTGGACAATAGTTACCTAACTATTAATTCCTTAATCTAGCTGAGTATAAATATAGAACATTTTGTGCTTCAATGAAATACTATGCACTATCTAGGGGACACCCTAGATAAGATAGGTCATTTTTAAAAATTTTATTTTAGAGAGGGAGGAAGGGAGAGGGAGAGAGAGAGAGAGGGAGAAACATTCATGTGAGAGAGAAACATTGATTGGTTGCCTCCTGAAGGTATCCTGACCAGGGATTGAGCGTGCAACCTGGGCATGTGCCCTGACCTAGAATTGAACCACTAACGCTCAATCAACTGAGCTACACAAGCCAGGCCTAATTTGTCTTTTTTTTATTTCTCCTTTGAATTGGTTGTAGCATTTCCTCAGTATTCTCATTGAGTTAAAGAAAATCTTTAACATGTATTTATTTTTATATCTGTATGATAGTCATGATTTTATCTTTTTTGGAAAATTATCTTTTAACAGTATGTTGTCAAAATATTAATGTTTAGCAGTCCATGTATTGCTAAATAATGACTTGAAGATGTGATTATTGTAGCAGAGGTTTGATATGGATGTTTTCAATAAAAAATTTCTCATTTCTGCCCCAGCCAATTTGGCTCAGTGTATAGAGCATTGGCCTGTGGAACAAAGGATCCTGGGTTTGATTCTGGTCAAGGGCACATACCTCGTTTGCAGGTTCCTCCCCAGCCCGGGCCCTGGTCAGAGCTTGTGCAGGAGGCAACCAATTGATGTGTTTCTCTCACATCGATGTTTCCCTTTCTCTTCCACTCTCCCTAAAAATCAATGGAAAAATATCCTTGGGTAAGGATTAAAAAAATTTTTTTTCCTTCTCATTTCCCTTGGAAAATCAGTGGCTTTGGTGATTTTGCTGTGTAATTTATGGGCAACAGATAAAAACACAATAAATGTGCAGGTCTAGGGCAAGAGAATTCCTATGATTGCAAAACTACTATGGGATCCCTCAGCATCGCCCTCTGCTCACCCTCCCATTTCTGAACAGAGGGACAACAGAAGCACAAAAGAACCAAAATATGGGCATGAAATTATAACAGGCATGGCTACTAGTGCCTCCCTGTGCTCTAGGGCATTCTGAATGAGTTCTCTTCTGATAACATCAGCAGAAATCATCCTTGTTAGAGTCTTAGGAAAATGTAAAGGCAAGTTTCTATATTTAAATAGAAGACTTCTGATGTTTTTATTTTTTTATTTTTGTTGATTTCAGAGAGGAAGGGAGAGGGAGAAAGAGATAGAAACATCAATGAAAGAGAATCATTGATCAGCTGCCTCCTGTGTGCCCCTCATGAGGATTGAGCCCGCAACCCAGGCATGTGCCCTGACCAAGAATTGAACTGTGACCTCCTGGTTCATAGGTCGATGCTCAACCACTGAGCCATGCCGGCTGGGCCTGATTTTTTTTTAATGGCAAATTAAAAAGAACCAGAGTGGCTTTTTCTGCACACTCCCTCCTTCCCAGCCCGCTAGGGCTGTGAGCTCCAGGCTCCTGCTAAGCTAGCACTGCTGTTGTCTCCTTCTGGCCACCCTCATGATCATCTACTGGGACCTCATTAGCCATGATGAGATGTTCTCCAGCATCTGCAAGTTCTGGGAGATTGCTGATGGGCTGAGCCTGGAGGTGGAGGGCACGGTAATCAGTAGGACAGAGGGTAACATTGATAACTCGCTGAAGGCTAAAGGGTAAAGGTTTCAATATCAATGGTGTTGGTATTGTCATGAACCATCATTTTCACAAAAGAAGTCTACAAGGAGTACATCAAGGATTACATGAAATCAATCAAAAGGAAACTTGGAGTACAGAGATTAGAAAGATTAAAACCTTTTATGACAGACTGGTCAGTGTGGCTCAGTGGTTGAGTGTCTGCCCAGGAGGTCACTGTTTGATTCCCTGTCAGAGCACATGCCCAAGTTGCTGGCTCGATCCCCAGTACAGGGCGTGCAAGAGGCAGCAGATCAATGATGTTTGTCTCTTATCGATGTTTCTATCTCTCTATCCTTCTCCCTTCCTCTCTCTCTAAACATCAATAAAAATATTTAAAAAAAATTTTTTTAAATATATTTCTTTATTAATTTCAGAGAGGAAGGGAGAAGGAGAGAGAGATAGAAACATCAATGATGAGAGAGAATCATTGATTGGCTGCCTCCTACACACCCCCTACTGGAGATCGAGCCCACAACCCAAGCATGTGCCCTTGGAATCGAACCTGGGACCCTTCAGTCCACAGGCTGACGCTGCATCCACTGAGCCAAGCCGGCCAGGGCAATAAAAATATTTTTTAAAAAGGTAAAAAAGAAAGAAAAAAATTAAAACGAAAAAACAAACAAAAAGCCTTTTATGTCAGGTGCTGCAGATCTTGCACATCCTTGGTAATTTCAAATCTATCAGTTCCTTATTGGTGAAAACATGAATCCAGATGGCATGTTTGCTCTGCTGGATGACCATGAGGATGGTGTAACCCATTTATGATCTTCTTTAAAGATGGTTTAGAAATGGGAAAATGTTCACAAATTTGGCAGTTTGGATCTATCACCTGTCATCGTAACTGGCTACTGCTTGTCACCCACACACCAGGACAATGGCACTGATGTTATCTTGAGCTCTTCATTTTATTTTGACCAGGATTTATTTGGAGCAGAGGCAGTGGTTTTTTTTTTTTTTAGAAAAACACATCATATAGGTTGTTTAAAAATAAAGTGCATTTTTAATTTAAAAGAAGAAAAGAAGAATCAGAGTGTTTCCTTGACATGAAAATCTTCTCTAAAGACACAATATTACTGTAGCAGTAAATCATGAAAAGACCTGACACAGGTTGACATCCATGACCCTGTCAACATTGATGGGAACTTGTGTGGAAACCAACTTTTGTCCTCTTTGAAGTCTGAAGTTTTGAATAGACTCTAGTTCTTTGCTAGGGCCCTGACACTGATTAGTTCTGATCTCTACCCTTTGAGATTCTCTTAGCAATTTGGCTGTTGTACAAGTGCTGCCAGGGGCATGTACTACCATTTCTCACAAATACAGGGGTGGGCAAAAGTACGTTAAATTATCAGCCATCATTACCTAAAATATAAATTACCAGTAATGATATGAAATAACAACAATAGCAATAACAATAATATAAATAAATACAATAGTTATTAAATTAATAATAATATGGGAATAAACTTTGTGTTTCAAATATGGTAGAGTACTTGGCTTTATAGTTTCTGACACAGAAGAAAACAATGTCAATTAAAGAGAAGCACAGTTACTTGTTGAAGTATAAATGTTCTTTAAGAGAAGATGTTCTCCCCTAATCTGACTGAGTCATTCTGCCTCAGTCCCTAATAGGAAGGGAGAAAGTGTTGTGTGTGATCTTGAAATCTAATTAGAGCAAAGTATCAAATGACCTTGGCACATTTCTCTGGACACTTTCTTAGGGATCAGAATAGAATTACCCCCATCTAACCTCAATAATAGTTAAGTAATTGTTGCACAGTTGCCTCATATAAAATATATTCACATTTTATTTTTAATCTAGGAGTTGAATGCACTTTGCAAGAGCCCTGTGCCTACCTTCTGCTATTGGTCTGAATTTTGCTAAGTTGATTTCCAACTTTGAAGATAGCTTTGTTCACTAGAGCATGAGAGAGTGCAGGACATTTCTTTTAAATCAGGACTTTAAGTCTACAGTAAAGTGACCTGGAGCAAATGCATGGCATCATTCCATTGTACAAGATCTGCAAGGCTCATTTTTAGGACATCATAGTTAACTTATGCTTTCTAAATATTTTTTTTCAAATGCCTGTAACAATGTGATTGTGTTGCCTTTTCCATTTCTCCATTCTTGGAGAATTAGGATGAACTCATTAAAATTTCATGTGGATTATTGCCCTTACTGACACTTGATATCAATGTCCCTGAGTTTAAAAAAGGGTGGTGTTGGTGGGCCCATCTCATTCTGATCCCTGTGTATCTATAGAGATTACTAAGATTTTTGCTTTTTTGATACAAATGTTTTGAATTCAAATGTCTATTTTGTATTTAAAGACAAGCCTAAATGTCTGCTGTTTTTCTTTCTTTTTTTAAAAATATACTTTTTTTTATTGATTTCAGAGAGAGGAAACGAGAGGGAGAGAGAGATAGAAACATCAATGATGAGAGAGAATCAGATCATTGATCAACTGCCTCCTGAAGGGCCTCTACTGGGGAATTGAGCCCACAACCCAGGCATGTGGCCTGACCGGGAATTGAACTGTGATCTCCTGGTTCATAGGTTGATGTTCAACCACTGAGCCCATCCAAATGAAATATGGTATTTTCTAAGGTAGTGAAAAATTTGTCAGTTCCTGAAGTCATCATTCTAGGGAGATAATAAGGCACTGTATGTTACTACATCAGGCTCAGATGTGAAGCATGCTGGAATCTCAAGAACATCAGCTGGCATGAAATAGGAGAAAGCTGGGACTGAGTTGAGAGAGAAATGGAAGTGTATAAATGGGAAGGCCATGCAGCACAATGCCCTGGGCCTAAAGGGTATAGCAGTATGAGCTTGTTGGACGATTAGTAAATCAAGGTACATACATGTGTAAGAGTAGGCTTCTGTGGGCTCCAATATATATCCTTCACTTTGTAGGTAAGTCTAAAAGCAGGATATTGTAGTGTATGCCGTCCAGTGATTCCTGCCAGGACCCCTGCAAGGGTATAAGAAACAAGAACCAGAATCTGGGGGTAGATCAGGCAGCAACTAGACAGGGAATCAGGATGTGAAATTAAAAAATATATATATATTTCTATTGATTTCAGAGAGAAAGGGGAAGGAGAGAGAAATAGAAGCATCAATGATGAGAGAGAATCATTGATTGGCTGCCTCCTGAACGCACCCATGGGGGATCGAGTCCACAACCTGGGCATGTGCCCTTGACTGGAATCAAACCCAGGACCTTCCAGTCTGCAGGCCAATGCTCTATCCACTGAACCAACCCTGCTAGGGCTGAAATGTTTTAGAAAAAGTATGTGATTTGGAGCCAGACTGAAATGGTTATCAGGCTATTTCCTCGTCCTAGCTGTCTGACTTTAGTAAGTTACTTAACCTCTCTGAGTCTCAGTTTTCATAACTGTAAAGTGGAATAATAATCACCACTTCATAGGTTGTTGTAAGGATTGGAAATACATTATGTAAAATACCCAGCACAGTAGTAGGCCTGTATTATGGCATCTATTCTTTAATTGGTTAAGACATCAGGTCTAGTAAAGGATGAGAGCTCCAAACAGGTGAGCCAAAGCAGATGCTCCATCTTTTTTCTTTTTTTAAAAAAATGATTTGAGAGAGAGAGAAAGGGAGAGGGAGAGAGAAACATTGATTTGCTGTTCCACTCATTTATGCATTCACTGGTTGATTCTTGTATGTACCCTGACTGGTAGTCAAACCCTCAACCTAGGTATGTACCCTGACTGGGAGTCAAACCCACGACCTTCTGGTGCATTGGATGATGCTCCAACCAAGTGAGCCACACTGACCAGGGCTTGTGGGATTTTTTTTAAAAAAAATTATATTAAAAAATATTATGCCCTAACCGGTTTGGCTCAGTGGATAGAGCGTCGGCCTGCGGACTGAAAGGTCCCAGGTTCGATTCTGGTCAAGGGCATGTACCTTGGTTGCGGGCACATCCCCAGTAGGAGGTGTGCAGGAGGCAGCTGAT
>NW_005353838.1:3328747-3330275 GCF_000412655.1 Myotis brandtii | reverse complement strand
GTGGAATTTTTTTTAAAGCAATGTAATAACAACAATATATGGGTAACTGTTCATTGTACCTCCATGTTATTTACATATGGAGTGAAATTTATGGGACATTTTATGGCAGAATTTAAATTTCCAGTCCCAGGGAGACCATGTCTGACAGGATACTTTTTGAGGTTGCCAACAGCTCAGTAAAGAGAACAAGATGTTTCTGGATTTGCCAGTTGTCAGCTGTGTGGCTTTTGGCAGATGTCCCAGACTTAAGAATTTGGAGACTGTCCTTCTAGCCTACTGTCCTAAGTGATCCTTGAAAGCTTCTTTCAACTCTAAGTCATAATAATACTGCACTCTAAGCACTGTGCTTTATGGACAGTACCCTTCGTAGGTATAATCACCTTCTTTGGATTGAAGAGGACCCCGAGGCTCAAAGAGATGAAGAGGCGTGCCATGGCCACACCAGCAGTGTTCAGTGCAGGGTTGGGGTCCTCAGAGTCCTTGTTTGTCTCTTGTGCCCAATCATCAATAAATTAATTTACATATATCATATATAAAGACTTGTGGGGAGTGCACTAAACTTTTCTTTTCCCCTGAAAGGAAAAAAGTTTGGAGAATTCTGTATTTCAATCTAATTTTAAATATATAAAAATAATTGTGAAATTAAATAGACCATAAAAATATTGCACAAAAACCCACTTGTAAATGTTCTTATTAGGATTATTTGAACATTTGGATTATTTATTCTTTTAGATTTTCTGGGGCCACTGTTCTCCTGCCTTGAAACAGGTACTGGGCAGGTGATTCAAGAAGAGATGTCTGCTTTGTGTGGGTATGACTTTTGTAACCTTGCATTTTCTGGTATTATGGAAGTAATAATAGCTACCATTATACGTTTATCTGCCAGGTACTGTGATAAACATTTTATTTTATTATTATTGATGAGAGAGAGAGAGAGAGAGAGAGAGAGAGAGAGAGAGAGATTTGTTGTTCCACTTATTTGTGCATCCATTGATTGCTTCTTGCATGTGCCCTGACCAGGATTGGAACCCCCAAACTTGGCATATCAGGATGGGACTCTAACCAACTGAACTACCCGGCCAGGCTGTGATAAGCATTTTAAATTGCATCTCATTTCATCTTCAATGGCCCTACAAGGTAAGATTAATAGATCCACTAATTTTTTTTTGTCCCTGCACCCCCTTCTCATCCCCCTTCCTCACATCCACATCAGGTAACTTTACCAGGACCTAAGTATTTAACTCGCCAAAACCTCCTTAAAAAAATAAAACAAACTTAGAAGAAAAATATAAAACAACCATCATCCAGAACCACTGGAAAGCTGGCTGAATGGAAGTCCTACAACTAGAGAAGTAAAGAAGAAAGCACACTGAGACTGGTAGGAGGTGCAGAGGTGCAGAACAGATTGGTCCAGCACCCACGTGGGCCACTTTTTTTGTTTTGTTTGTTTAATGACTTGATTTATTTATTTATTTATTTATTTATTTTATTCTTTTTAAAAAAATATTATAATAAGTATTACAAAGGG
>NW_005353838.1:3326838-3328626 GCF_000412655.1 Myotis brandtii | reverse complement strand
TTATAAGAGGATTCCATAATGTAGCGTGTGACTTCAGCATGTAAAGAAGATTCAATTTGTAAAAAATAGGTATATGTTACTTTAGTAACATATCAATGACATAGAACAGAATATATTGCTTTACAAATCCATTATTATACTGTAATTTTTCCTAGGATTACCCCCCGCCCCTCAAAATGTAATTCAGAAGTGATAAAGTTGTGTGTGTGTGTGTGTGTGTGTGTGTGTGTGTGTGTGTGTGTGTATGTAATTTTTTATTATTTTTTTAAATATATTTTTTATTGATTTTTTACAGAGAGGAAGGGAGAGGGATAGGATAGAGAGTTAGAAACATCGATGAGAGAATCAGCTGCCTCCTGCACAACCCCCACTGGGGATATGCCCACAACCAAGGTACGCCTCCTTGACAGGAATCGAACCTGGGACCTTTCAGTCCGCAGGCCGACGCTCTATCCACTGAGCCAAACCGGTTTGGCTGTAATTTTTTTTTTTTAATGTTTAAAGTATTACATGTGTCTCTTTTTTCCCCCATTGATCCCTTCCCGGCCACTCCCCCCTTCCCTCCCAGGACATGCCCCCACTGCCCCAGTGTCTGTGTCCATTGGTTATGCTAATATGCATGCATACAGGTCCTTTGGTTGATCTCTAACATCCCCCCGCCCCCCCACCTTCCTTGTGAGGTTTGACAGTCTGTTCAGTGTTTCTCTGTCTCTGGATCTATTTTTTTTTATCAGTTTATGTTGTTCTCTACACTAATTTTTTATAAAGCTGAGATCTGCTCAAGATTACCCATCTAAAATTTGAACTTTAAGCTTTTTGACTCTTAAATTTTCTAATTTTTTGTTTGGTGATTGTTTTAAACATGCCAGATGTGTTTGCTAAAATATTAATTTCATAAATATTGAAGTTTTATTCTTTAGAACTATGAAAATGGATGCCACAATACACATTGCATCTAAACCTTATCACAAAACGTCTAAAGTGCTCATATAAAAGATCGTTCTACAAAATTGTATATTTATTTCTTCTTTTTATTCCTTCTCTTTAAATAGGGGTAAAATTAAACTCTGTTAGGGTTCCCTAACTAGCATATTTTATAAACAATTATATCAGCTTCAAGACTTTAAAATTATTAAATTTTAAATTATTATAAGTAACTTACCAGAAATGGGTAATTTTGCTCTTTGATATAGGAAAATTAAGGATATAAATTATACTAATTAGCTTTGCTACATAATTCCAATGTCTCATTAATTTCTACTAGAAATTGACTACATGATTTTGTCAACCAAAGGATAATTGCTTTTTAATGTTAGGTAAAAAATGTAGACAAGCCCTAACCGGTTTGGCTCAGTGGATAGAGCATCAGCCTGTGGACTAAAGGGTTCCAGGCTTAATTCTGGCCAAGGGCATGTACCTTGGTTGAGGGCACATCCCCAGTAGGGGGTGTGCAGGAGGCAGCTGATCATTGTTTCTCTTTCGTTGATGTTTCTAACTCTCTATCCCTCTCCCTTCTTTTCTGTAAAAAATCAATAAAATATATTAAAAAAAAAGAAAATTCCTGGGATTCTCCCATGCTTTGCTTTAAAAAGAAATGCAGACAAATAGGATACAGAAATAAATATATTAATTATGTGTGAAACAAGACTTACTAATGTTTTCTGGCTTTATAAAATACTAGAGACCCGGTGCACAAAAATTTGTGCACTCGGGGGGGAGGGGGGGGTCCCTCAGCCCGGCCTGTGCCCTCTTGCAGTCTGGGACCCCTCAGGGGATGACCACCTGCTG
>NW_005353838.1:3297488-3325964 GCF_000412655.1 Myotis brandtii | reverse complement strand
GCCGGCTGCCATCTTGGTTGGCAGTTAATTTGCATATCGCCCTGATTAGCCAATGGGAAGCATGTTGGAGGTACGGTTAATTACCATGTTTGTCTATTATTAGATAGGACTAGAGGCCCGGTGCACAAAATTTGTGCTCTTGGGGTGGTGGTCCCTCAGCCCGGCCTGAGCCCTCTTGCAGTCTGGGAGCCCTCAGGGGATGTCAGTTAGACATTCTTAGTGCTGCCATGGAGGTGGGAGAGACTCCCTCTGAGCTCAGCTTCTGGCTGAGCAGCGCTCCCCCTGTGGGGGCACACTGACCACCAGGGGGCAGCTCCTGCATTGTGCATCTGCCCCCTGGTGGTCAGTGCGCATCATAGCAACTGGTCGTTCCACCGTGGGGTCAAAACCAGCTCTCCGACATTCCCCGAGGGGTTCCGGATTGCGAGAGGTCATAGGCCAGGTCAAGGGACCCCACTGGTGCACGATTGGGGCCGGGGAGGGATGGGGGAGGTTGGCCAGCTGGGGAGGGACTGCAGGAGGGTTCCAGGGTGTGTCCAGCCCTTCTCGCGTCCGATTGGTGGCCAGACCCCAGCAGCAAGCTCACCTACCAGTTGGAGCATCTTCCCCCAGTGGTCAGTGCACGTCATAGCGAGCAGTTGAGCGGCCTTAGCATATTATTAGCATATTACACTTTGATTGGTTGAAGGGCTGACCAGACGACTAGACACTTAGCATATTAGCCTTTTATTATATAGGATAATTTACTTTCAGTGAACAAGTCATAGATTTAAATTATATACATATATATTTTAAAGCAATTATCAGATTTAAATTTTTATTTATTGCTTTTAGAGAGAGGAGTGGAGAGAGAGAAATATTGATTCATTGTATCCACTTAAGTATTTATGCAGTCATTGATTGATTCTTGTATGCATGCTGACCAGGGCTCAAACTTGGGATTTTGGGATGATGTTCTAACCAACTGAGCTACCTGGCTAGGGCTAAATAAATTTTTAATCGAAGACAGGTGAAGAAAAATTTTAGAAAATGAATAATCACACAAAAAAGGAATTTCAATGAAGAAAAAAAGGATTAAATTTGGCCACTGGGTGTCAATCTTGATCCATATTCACAAGTAGTTATGCAACAAAAATTTTATATTAACTTCAGTCAGCTTTTCTTTGTAATTTTCTCTCCAGAGAGTTAAAGGAGCAATTTTATTTAATAACTAACACAATAACACATTTTTTTCTTTAAAAGTTTTTGTAATTTGTCTTTCACTACTATGAAGATTTTAATTTTCAGAAAATCTGAGGAGGAAATAAAAGACTCAAACAGCAGCAAAGGAGGCTAAAGGAGACCTGACTTGGGGTGGTGAACACACAATACAGTATAGAGATGATGTGTTATAGAATTGTGCTCCTGAAATCTGTATAATTTTATTAACCATTGTCACCCAAATAAATTCAGCAGCTCCCCCCAAAAAGAGCAGATTTAATAAAAATAAACTGACATTTGCACTTTTCAAATCTTCTTGTGGTAAGCTTGACTATCTGTGTAAAACATCATTGGGTGACTTTATTTCTGCACAGTACTCCGACCATGTAAAATTTCAAGGTGTAAATGTAGGAGCACATCTCCCAAGGATATTTTTTTTATTGATTTTTTTTTTTATAGAGAGGGGAAGGGAGAAAGAGAGGAGAGAGGAGAGAAAGAGAGAGAGAGAGAGAGAAACATCAATTGGTTGCTTCCTGTATACACCCCAACCAGGGATCAAATCTGCAACCTAAGTATGTGCCCTGACTGGGAATTGAACCCGAAACCTTTTGGTGTATGGGATGACGCTCCAACCAACTGACAACTGAGCCACCTGGCAGCTATTTTTACCTCTTTTTAATGAATTCTTCTAGAATCTAGAACAACCATGTATGCACACATATCTTCTCTGTGTGTCATATACTAGTACAAATGGCACAGTATACATGCCATTCTGAAACTTTCATTTTTTAAATGTTTAATAATGTATCTTGGAAGTTGCTTTATATCAGACAATATAGATCTGCCTCATTCTGAATTGAGAATATCCTTCCTCTCCCCCAAAGATAATAAGTAGAGTCTGATGTTCTAATCTCTTAGGATTTTAGATATAGTACAAAGGCAAGAATTTTGTCAGACATGCCAATTCAGATTAGAGGAAATGGAACCTAGAGAAGTTGGATGTCTTCACCTCTGAAGGTCTGCAAATCTTTGATGCCCCTTTGCCTCCTCCTTCCTTCTAAATCCCTCCAACAATTTTGCACATACTTCTGACTTCTGTTTATCTTACTTCTCTTCAGATAAGTCTCCTTAGAAGCTCGTGTCCACTTGAGTCAAGCCACAACCATATTACGACCCCCTACAACACACCATAGCATAGTAACATACCAGAAAATCAGATAAAGCTGGATATTTGCAAGTAACATTTTAAAACAACCTCTCATTTGAATTAAAACAATGCTGCTTGATTTCTTTCATTTCTGAGCTACAGAACTGGATTGATCATATTTTCATTTTTAAAAAATTAAGTAGCTTAAGATCTTAATTTGTCATCCTATTTATAGGGCTACTATAATTATTGTAGGTTGCTGTGGCCCCAAATTTATCCTTCCATTATGTTGGACTGACATTGAGACCATCCTGGACAACATGCCAGTGATCTTTCTAAACCCAATGTAATCAGCATGTGTTGAGATACAGCTTCAACAGGTAGCCAGTGATTCCTAACTTTCTGGAGTTGCTGTGTTCTGTTGTTGGGTTTCAACATCCCCTCCTATCCCAAGCACTGTGCAAGGCTTTCCCTAGTTTTGAATTAATTTGGTTTTGAGCACTGTCAGAATTATGCTTTGGATCCCTTGGGATCATTAGTGATATCTTGGGGGTTAAGTGCCCGGGGATACCTGTTACCACGCTATGTTCTCTTTCTCTGCACAGTATTTAGAACCCTTAGTTAGTAAATGGCCCTTGAAAAGCCTCTGGGCTTTATAATTCTACAAACAGTATAAAACAGGCCTCTCTGGAGTGACTCTGAAGCATTGCCTTCTAAGAGTTATGAGACACGGTTGGCGCTTGAGTCCAGAGGGGAGCGTTAGGCGTTTCATGCCCTGTTAGGATGTTCAGAGGATGCCCTTGATTTGCAGCTGAAGTTACTATTGGCCTCAGAAGCTTCAATAACACCTTGGCTGGGCATGAATTTAAGTCAGGGCCTCCTGGCAGGTTGATCTGTAGGCCTTGGGAACAGTGTTTCTTTTTATTGTTTTTAAAACAAATGTCTATTTTATTTTTATTTATTTTGCTAATCCTCACCTGAGGATATTTTGTTTCCCACTGATTTTTAGAGAGAGTAGAAGGGAGGGAAGGGGAGAGAGAAAGAAAGAGAAACACCCATGAGTTGCCTCCTGCACCTGCCCTGACCAGGGTCAGGAATTGAACCTGCAACCTAGGTATGTGCCCTTGACTGGGAATCAAACCCAAGACCCTTGGTGGGCAGGCCAACATTCTAACCACTGAGCACACCAATCAGGGCAATCAACCTTTGGAACCTTGCTGCTGTGTAACTTATCAGAGCCTTGTAAGCATTAATGCAAGTTCTTAAAGGGTCCAGCCCAAAGGAGGGGGGCCGGAGGTGCTGGTATCACAAAAAAGAGTGCCTCTCAGGCCTCCGCCACCAATGATCCAGAAGAACGAATTTCCTTCTTGGGACTGTTCTGGGGACTTTGACCTCTAGTTTCTACTTTTGCCTTTAGATGGTTACTGCTGCCAAACTCAGAGTCTGACTGGCCTTTCAGAAAGGCAAATATGGGATTTAGTGCCCCCACCCCCCTTTTTTTATAGTTAACTAACAGCTTCTTCATCTGTGAAATAAATATTATAATAATAGTACTGCTTGGGTAAATAAATAAGATGATATCCTAAAGGACTTGGTACAGTGTTATCCAATTGTAAGACCTCAGTAAATAGTGGCCACTAATATTAGGAGAGAAGGTTGCTGCTCAAGGTTACCTGAATAGGGTGATTTTAGTTGTTCCTTGTCTAAGAGGACCTGCCCTCCTGACTCTCTGATACTTGAAATTCCGTAACTAGAAATCTACTCCTTCAAATCAAAATGTCCTGATAAATGTAAACATTTCTATGAGGGAGGACATTCAGGCAGAGCATCCTATATAATAAAAGCATAGTATGCAAATTGTCCCCTTCATCAGGAGTTCGTCTGGGCGTTCAACCAGCGGGCAGGGCTGGCCTGGGGAAGGGAGGGAGGCCCAGGCCACTAGGGACCCTACCAGTGCATGAATGTTGTGCACTGGGCCTCTAATGTTTTACATATTAATGAGAATAAACTAATCTTAACAGATTTTGATAAGGATAGATAAGGGCACTGAGCACTTTGGGGAAGAAAAAAGAGTTCTCACTGAGTAAAGGAACTGCAAAGATGATTAAGGTTTAGGACATTATAGATAAACTACCTCTACTTTGGAGCTTTATATAGAGCTCCTCTATTTCCTTGAATTATGTGTCCCTTTGGAAAGAAATGTCACCTAATGACCCATTTGTATTTAGTCCCATGGTTCTTTCCATTATTACTCACTAATTAATTAATTAATTAATTTTTTAGGGTGGAACAATCCTTTATTTTTATGTTATTTTATTTATTTTTTAAGTCCCGTATTTTTTAAGAATATGTTTATTGATTTTTTTTTTTGCCCCGCTTCCCCCTCCCCTGTTTATTGATTTTTTTTAAGAGAGAGAGGTAGGGAGAGGGAAAGAGAGAGAAACAACAATGTGAGAGAACATTGATCAGTTGCCTCCCACACCCACCTTAACTGGTGATCCATCTCCCAACTCAGGTATGTGCCCTGACGAGGAACCGAACCAGTGACTTTTTGGTTCACAGGATGACGCTCAATCAACTGAGCTATACCAGCCAGGGCAATCCTTTATTTTTAGACACTTTCACAAAGAGATTGTCAGTACATAAACTTTCCAGTGGAGAAGAATGAACATGAAAATCAGCCTCCAGCCATCAGCAGCTGCTCTGTTCAGGGCCTAGGATCCTCCTTGCCCCAATAGTGGGGTGGAGGTGTGTACTTCCCCAATTGTTAATATATATACATAGTCCCAATTGTTAATATATATATACATAGTTGAAAGTATATATCCTTAAGATTTTCATTCTGATGAGTATGTTTGTTCAGAAGAGAACTTGTACTGTTTCTAATTAAATGTACTTATTTTACAAAGAGAAATTTAAGGGCCAAAATGGAGAAGTTATTCCCTCTAGATCAGCCGTGGGCAAACTAAATGAATAAAACTAAAAAAAAAAAAAAAAGACCGTACCCTTTTATGTAATGATGTTTACTTTGAATTTATATTAGTTCACACAAACACTCCATCCATGCTTTTGTTCCGGCCCTCCGGTCCAGTTTAAGAACCCATTGTGGCCCTCGAGTCAAAAAGTTTGCCCACCCCTGCTCTAGATCATAACTAATTATGGTACAGCAAGAATTAAATCTGGGGTCTTTTGTTCCAAAATGATATTTTACTATTGTCAATGTAAGAAACATCCAGACTTGTAGAGAATTTTTGTAAGTTTATTTGAGCCAAACTGACAACACATGCCACAGAGAAGGATCTCAAATGCTCTGGAGAATAACAGTTTTGCAGTTTCTTTTATGCATTTGAAATTAGAGGGAATGTAAGAAAGATCACATGGAGGTGGGAGAAGCAAGGCAGGGATCAGATTACAGGATAGTTAACAAGATTATGTGCTCTCTTGAGGGTCAGTGCCCCCTTCCATGGATATTCCTTCTGGTATTTCAAAGGTGTGTTAACCTAGATGCACAAGAACAATGGACAGAGCTTCCAAACTCAGGGTCTGACTGGTCTTTCAGATCTGCAGCTGAAGTCCCTATTGTTAATCCTCACCCACGCCAATAACTTCACGAGAAAGTTATTGGCCTGGGCCGGGCTACCCACCATGACCTGCCGAGTTAGGAATTTATGATCAGATCCCCTGGGAGGTTACTTTCCACAGAAGCCCGTTTTTTGTCCACACTATGTAGAACTCAGTGTAGTCGAGTAGTCAAACAATGAGTGCCTGCGATAGCTATTCTGTTTCAATACATATCTGCAGATTTTATCTGAAGCCACGAAAGGACACAATTCAATTGCATTAAGATATATATTTCTTAAAGTGAATCTATGTGGTTAGAAGTCGGAATAGTGGTTACTCTTTGGGGGAAAGAGAGTGTCAGGATCCGAAAGGGTCATGGAGGGAGCTTTCTGGGACGTTGGTAAAGTTCTGTTTTCTTGATCTGGTGCTGGCTACATAGATTAATTTGTGAAAAAAGTCATCTAAATGTAGACTTAATGATTTGTGTATATGTTTTACTCTTTAATTTAAAAAGTGTACTTAGGCCCTGGTCAGTTTGGCTCAGTGGATAGAGCATCAGCCTGCAGACTGAAGGGTCCCAGGTTCGATTCCTGGTCAGGGCACATGCTCGGGTTGTGGGCTCGATCCCCAGTAGAGGGAATGCAGGAGGTAGCAAATCAATGATTCTCTCATCATGGATGTTTCTATCTCTCTCTCCCTCTCCCTTCCTCTCTGAAATCAATAAAAATATATTTAAAAAAATAAAAAGTGTACTTAGAAGGATGTAGATTGGCTAAGTGCCGTCTATACGTAAGACCTTGAAGTGCTACGTTTTACCCACATTAAGAATTGAAAGCAGTAGTGGCAAGGTAGAGGCTCACAATTTAGAAGTCATATTTAATCCTCCACCTTTGTCCTTTCATTCTCTCCTGAAAGTCCAGTTTCTCCAACATACGTATATTTATTCAAGAGACATTTCAGGTAAAAATCTACCCCCATGGACATCTTTTGCCCAAATTATATGGAAGAACAGATTTAGTAGGTTTCTGATTATGCCGTGAGCCTAGGGTTAGACTCACTGTGTAACCTTCTTCCCTGCTGTTATCAGATCTTTCCACCTTAAAGGGGATGATAATTCCTTCTCCGAACTTTGCAAGGACATTGCATGTGGGTGGAGGAGGGGCTGGGGTGCTGGACACACAGCCATGAGTTGAGCAGAACTATTTCAGCTGTTCAGCATGTTTCTACACTTCTGCTCCTCGGAGTCTGAAAAGCATGTACAAGGCAGGTCCAAGCATATTTTTCTTGAAATGAATGTTAGCAAAGAAGGGAGTGGGAATTAATAGGTTTTTATCAAGAAAAAAGAGGAGGAGGCAGCTGAGTGCTATTGATGTAGAACTGACTATGGTCTGCCACCTATTTCTCATTCTTTGATCTTTTGCCATGATTTCCACCTTTAAAAGTTTTAATTAAGGCTTTGCCGTGGAAAATATGGCATCCTTCTAAGCCCATTAGAGTCAGTGCAGTTCTTCCACTTTTATAGATTAAAAAAAATCTAAATCAATTATAGAAAACCTGGCCCATTGTAAATTTAAAATAACTATTAGCTTTCTAGAAATATAGTGATAGCTGTCTCAAGGTTCTGTATTCCCATTCATGAACTCTTTTTTTTTTTTTAACATGACAACTCACCATATGAAGCTGCTCTTTTTCTTTGCATCCAGAGTTGCTAAAAAATTCTTTTGAAGTGTAGTGTAAATTCCTTCAATTTCACTTTCCCTTTTCTGGTTCAAATAAGAAAAACATTAATTAAAAAAAGATATACATCAATTTTAACAATGAAAAATGTTCTCCTTGCATATTTTGAAACATTCAGAAATGGCAAGACCCTTGCTGACATTTTAAATTGGCCCACTGTCTTTAGCTCCCTATTTCCACTCCCCCTCCCAGTTTTATTGAGGTTAATAGACAAAATTGTAAGATACTTAAACTGTACAACATGATGATTTGATATACATATATATTGTGTAAAGATTCTCCCCATTGAGTTAAGTAACACATCCATCAGCTCACATATTTACCTTTTTTTTTTTTTGGTGAGAACGTTTAGGTTCTGTTCTCTTAGTAAATTCAGTTATACAACACAGTGTTATCAACTATAGTCACCATGTTATACATCAGATCATTAGATCCTCAGCCCTATTCATCTCTAACTGAGATTTTGTACCTTTTTATCAACCTCTTCCTATTTCACCTACCCTACCCCAGCCCTTGGCAACTACTTTTCTACTCTCTGTTTCTATGAGTTTGATATTTTTAAAAAATATATATTTTATTGATTTTTTACAGAGAGGAAGAGAGAGAGATAGAGAGTTAGAAACATCGATCAGCTGCCTCCTGCACATCCCCTACTGGGGATGTGCCTGCAACCAAGATACATGCCCTTGACTGGAATCGAACCTGGGACCCCTGAGTCCGCAGGCCGACGCTCTATCCACTGAGCCAAACCGATTAGGGCAGTTTGACATTTTTTGAGAGAAAACAAAAACAAAGGCACAAATGAGACTACTATAGCTATCAATGTGAGTGGTTGGTGTAAATGAAATGGAGACACAAGTATTGGCTCAATACTTATTTTGAAGCCGAGATTAAATATTTTTTTCCATTGAATGATATTGGGAAACTCCTTTAAAAAATGTGCGCTTAGAAGCATTTTCATTGAAAAGATTCCGGTGCTACTACTCCCGTCTGCACCTACATTCCAGCCCTATCTCTAGTTCAGAGATCTGAATGTCAAAGTTAAAGAGAGATTTTAGAAAATAGGATTTTTTTTTTTTTTGCAGTAATTCAACCTGAGGGCTTTTAATTTAAGTTGTCATTTTCGGAGGAAAACCTGTCATACCTCTAAACCTGATAATGCTTCATTGACCTGCTACAGATAAGAGAACTTTCACCATAAAGGATTGAGTTGATTTTAATTTAGCTTAAAATTACTCCAGTAAATATGCTGTCAAAGGAGAGATGCATAAATTTCATATTATATTTATATGTTCAGTAATTGATATACAGCATTTTTATATGTTTACCATTGTCAAGGAATAAAATCTGATTTAAGATCACCAAAGTTATTTCCATGTTATATGTATAAGTGAGACTCTGATTAATTCATGAGCTGTTTTTTCCTACCACAGACTTCTCTTATTGTGTTGCCTAGGCCCTAGAAAGTCATTCACTTGTACTTAAAGCAACTAATATCTATTGGAAATAAAAAGAATATTGAACAAGCCCTGGCCAGTGTGGCTCGGTTGGTTGGGGTGTGTTCCTATACACCAAGAGGGTGCAGGTTCAGTTCCCAGTCAGAGCACATACCTGGGTCGTGGATTCGATACCTGGTTGGAGCTTGTGTGGGGAAGGGGGTGCTGGTCGATCCATGTTTCTCTCTCATATCAATGTCTCTTTCCCTCCCTCTCTCTCTCTCCCCTTCCTTTCTCTCTCTAAAATATCAACAATAATATTTTTAAAATAAATAAAAGCATATCTTCGGGTGAGGATAAAAAATATATATTGAATAAGTTTCCCTTCTCTCCCCAAACTGTGACTTACATCGTTCAGCCTGCTTGGATTTGTCTTTTAAAAACAAGAATGTAAACTTATTGCCAACATTTGAAAATTAGGTGTTTATCCCAAAAATCCAAATTTCTGGCTTCTGTTATAAAATTAGAGGCTGGTAATACCAAGACTAACTTCTCCCAGGATAATAATTGGCTGAAGCAGAGCAGTAGCTTAGTTATAGACCAATGTGAGTTCTTTAAAAATGACCCATATTAATTTATTTGTATTACCAGCCTGGGCCCTGTAGGACTCCAAGTTTGAGAATCCTGTTTAAGGCAGGAAATTAGGCTAGGTTAGGTAAGATTTTTTTATTTTATTTGTTAATCTTCATCCGAGGATATTTTTTCCATTGATTTTTAGAGAGAGTGGAAGGGAAGGAGAAAGAGAAAGTGAGAGAGAAACATCGATGTGAGAGAGACACGTTGATTAGTTGCCTCCTGCAACCCTTGACTGGGAATTGAACCTGTGACCCTGTGGGTCGCAGGCCAGTGTTCTAAGCCCTGAGGAACACCAGCCAGGGCTAGTTAAGATGTTGAAGGGAGCAAAAGAATTTTGGTGCTGTTGTCAGAAGGCTAGAATGACCCTCAAGCTTCATAGTCAAGAATCTAGGCTTTTGTTCAGACAGATAAGGGCTCTAATCTCTGCTCTGCAATTTCCGAGGTCTTGGAATTTGGGAGAAGTTGCTTAAATTTTCTTAAACAGCTTCCTCTTGTTGAAATGGAGATAATATCTCCCTCATAAGGTTGTTTTGAGAAGTATTAGAGTGTAGTTATTTCAAAAAATTTACTAAAATTCTGAGAAGAGTTGTACATTTGCATATTTTCAGCACTCATCTACATATTATATACATTATCTGATTAAATTTCTTCTGAGACTCAGTGATGACTCTCAGGCTGAATAAAGCTTCCTATATTATTTGGCTAGATTTCTGCATTCAAATAGCCATGCTAAAAAGTCACTGATACTTCAGAGGTCATTCCTAGAATGGATAATAAAAATGTAGCCCTGGCTGGTTGCTCAGTGGTTAGAGCATTGACCCATGGACCAAGGGATCTGAGGTTCAATTCCCAGTCAAGGGCATGTACCTTGGTTGCAGGTTCCCCAGCCAATCGATGTGTCTCTCTTACATCAATGTTTCTCCCTGTTTCTCCGTATCCCTTCCACTCTCTAAAAATATATACATACATAAATAAATAAAAATAAGAAAAATGTAAAATAAAAGCAAAACCCCAAGTAAGTATTAAGAATCCTCTTTTCTGTGTGTGTTCAGAAAAGAGTTAAACCAATTTTCCCTGGACTGGAAAAATAGATTTGACCTAGAAAACCCTTCCATAGGTATATATTTTACAAATACAATTCATAACAAGGCCAACAGAAATCTTAGAATAATTGACTGAAGGTTCAACCTCTTTCAGTCTTTCCTTTAGTTATCTTATCTATACAGGTCTATAAAGTTATTAGTATTATCCAAGACTTAGCACTCCCAAGGTCAGGGTTCTCCATCTGGCCTGCACATTAGAATTATGTGGGAGTTTTAAAATTAGCAATGCCCAGGCCCTCCTTCCAGAACTCTGATTTAATTGGTCTGGGGTGCAACGTGGACATCAATGTGAGCTTCTGTCCCATGGCCTTATGTTAGCACTGCTTGTTAGTGGAGGGAGGGAAGATAACTCTCAGGAGAGCAGAGCCTGTTCACAGGTCTGTCTATTATACCAATCTCCTATTTCTGACATTCATAGAACTAGCTCTCCTGGCTGTAATGAACTGAGCTTTAACTTACGTACAAAGGAGAGAGAAATGACGCTGGGGCAAGTGTCTAGTCGTCATTCCAGCAAGAGAAGGAAGGTTCATGCTAAACATGTCTATTACAGCATAAGAACCATTTCCAGTAGGAAGTACTTTACACAGTAGATCTCTTTTGGTCATACTAAAGACCCCTGAGATGGATATTATTATTATTCCCACTTTATGGGTGAGTGAAAGAATTGATAACAGGTATGAATTTTTCCATAACACTTGTCACATTGTTCTGATATTTAAAGTTAAATTGAATCTATTTCTGAATTCCTGTTTGCCAAGATCAATAAACGATTCAATATAAATAACTCACCTGCCATTGGTTTGCACAAGAACCTTGACCTTAAGGACAAAATGGGGAGGGCTGGGTCTTTGAACTATGGTGGTCACCATTGTCAATCCAGTCCTGCCTCTACTTGATACCCCTGTCATGCCCTGGTCTTTTACTGTTTGGCTCCAGGTAGACCACAGAGAAATCCTTCACCAAAGTCATCTCTAATTTCTGCAGGCTTGGTCCTGGAGAGCCCCATAGCTATTCCCAAGGCTCTTGCCTGCACAGGCTTCCATGTGCCAGTCCCTCCTTCAACATTCTGGGCATTTCAGAGAAGCTAGTGGAGGCTTCTCTTCCTCACAGAACCCCGCCCCTCACCTCTCCCAGTGTTGCAGGGATCCAACAACCCTTGGGAATCCAGGCGAACCCTCCTTTCCTTGGAGGCAAAGAAGCCTTAGTATCATTACAAAACATGGTTATCTCTCCCGGAACCAAGGAACGCAAAACTCAGAACGCAAAGACCTGAATGCATATCTTGAATGGGAAAAGGAAAAATAGGATTCTTTTCATTTTTGGCGATGAATTCACAGCAGCACCAAAGACACAAATTAATTATTTATAATGCACTCTGGTGTAGTGCTAGAAAGCTTTCAAAGCAAGTGAGACTGCATTCTGGGAGCTTCTCTTTTCATCAGAATTAATTCATTGACCCAAATGGGACTTGACACTTCGTAAGTCCAAAAATAAAATGACGCCTTCACTGCAGAGATTTGAAATTAGACACTATATCAGGTCTTTTATGATTAAAAACAAAACTTCAATCTTTAATGAAGCATCTTTGAAACAGCTGACTTTACATGGATAATTCTTCAACGACACCTTCTCCCACTTCCCTGCCCTTTTAGATTTGTTTTTTTATGAGACTTCTTGAGTACTAAAAGTTAGCGGCCTTTGTCATTGATTTCTTATTCCAATAGTCACATACCTAGTTATTGGGCCAATGGAGTATCTTTGGTAAACAAAGGCTTACAGATTTTTGAGTTCTTATTCCAATAGTCACATACCTAGTTATTGGGCCAGTGGAGTATCTTTGGTAAACAAAGGTTTACAGATTTTTGAAACTTTGGAAGATCTAAGGGCATCTATTGCTCCACTCTCAGCTGTGGAGACCTGAGCTGTAAATATAAATACAATTCAGGTGGTCTCTAGCTCAACTATCCAGTAATAGATAGATGCCTCTAGTCGTAGAGCTCTACCTTGTTCATCCTTCTTGAAAATTCAAGAAGAGCATACCTTTTCTGAGGTTATTATACTTCATGAAGGATGCAGTGGGATCTGATGAATGGCAGTAAGAAAAGAAGCATGGATATGGAAGTTTATACAATATGATGAAAAATGTGGGGTCATTAATAGAATGGACTCCGGGAAAGACAGAAGACTCCTTGACAGAAAGAGAAGGGTGGGTATTCTCTGAGGACTCACATAGTGGAGCCATCAATAACTACTGAGACTTACTAATCTTCACAAAAACTGTATGGGATAAACACTATTATTAGTCCCAATTTGCAGATAAAGAGACGGAGTCACTGGGAGGTTACCACCCAATGCGGTGTTGCCAAAGTCACACAGCTGGGAGAGTGAGAGTTGGGACTCAGGCAATGTAGCTCTTAATTGTGATGGTTGCCTGTGTAGGCGCAGGAGCTTTATTGCTGGGAGGCTCTGGAAGGAGAACTTGCTGAAAAGACTATCTTTTCATAACATCAGGAAGGCTCCCTTGTGCAGCGCTGCCTGCCCAGCCAAGCTTGCCCATGAAACGCCTTACACTTTGAATATGTACAAAAGCAGCAGTAAGAGCTAAACATTTCCTTTTTTCAACCTCCCCTATGGTTTATGAAGTAAAACAGTTACCTTAATCATCTCAGGGTCCAAGGGTTGGAACTTCGCTTTTTCCTAAGAGATTGTAAGCTGGGAAGGTTCTTAACTAAGAAAACACCTTTGCAAACGGGTAAAAAATTGACTACCTGGTGACCATCAATCCAGGGCGCTCAGGACCTTTGGATTACAGACACAGTTCATCTATTTTGGCAGTCACAGAGGATTTCTGGAGACTGGCACATTTTTGTTAGCTGCCTCTTAAGTCACCAGACATGCGGATGTAGACTTGACATATGAAAATATAGTTTAAAAGTGCTGACGTTTCTTTGGGTAGAGTGACACATCCAAGAACAAATCATGCAAATTCATGTCCATTTTACTCAAATCACCAATGGTGTGGCTACTGACCAATGCAATCAAGTGTCTCCTGTTTCTCACACTATGCAATTTCTTAACACACTTTGCTCTAATAGTTTTTGCAATGCACCGAATTCCAGATGAGAGTGTTAAGAAATAAAGTGCTACAATATTTAGCATTTGATGTTTGCGGTTATTAATGATTTTTAGCGTGTAATAAAGAGGGGACATCCACTGGGGTATTCACATTCTTTGCTTCCAATAATGCCTTTTTATGGTAAAGTTGGGGTGTCTTATCCCAGAGCCCTTTCCAGCTTATACTTTCCCTTTTCCTTTCTCTGTGAAACTCTTGCCTTTGTTATAACCTTCTTTTCTGAATTGTCACTTATTGAAGTGACAATTATCCTTCAAGGACCAGTTTGAAAGCTGCTTCCTCCACGATGCCTTCTTGGGTCTCCCTGCTCTCCTTCGCAGCCTCCCAGCACTCAACATTGGCTGAGCGTCACTCACATGGTACTTGGCCCAGCCTGCCTGAGTTCACAGTTATAGCTGTATGCATTCCACTTCCCTTTCTAGATCAGAGGTTGGCAAACTCTTTCTGTCAGTGGCCAGATAGTAATTATTTTAGGTTGTGTGGGCTGCATTGTCTCTGTCGTGACTCCTCAGTTCTGCTGTTCCAGTAGGAAAGCAGCCATAATCAGTACTTCAATGGATTAGTAGAGCCGTGTTCAGATAAAACTTGAATTTGGGGCAAGGAAATTTATTTTTAGTATTAATTTTTATTTATTGATTTTAGAGAGAGAAGAAGGGAGAGAGAGCGAGAGGGACAGCATGAGAGAGAGAAATATTGATTTGTTATTTCACTTATTTATGCACTCATTGATTGATTCTTATATGTGCCCTGACTGGGCATCAAACTGCAACCTTGGTGTATTGGGACGATGCTCTAACCAGTCAGGCTGGGCACGGAAATTTGAATTTCACATGTTTACATGTCATGAAATGCTATTCTTCTTTGGATCTTTTTCCCAACCATGTAAAATTATAAAAACTATCCTTAGCTGTACAAAAATACAGGCAGCTGGTACATTTGGTCTGCAGTTTGCCAAACTCTGTTCAAGATTAGCAGTCACTGGAAGGCAAGGACCATGTAATTTCGAAATCTGTTCCAGGAATCTAGGAGGGAAGGTGGGGGAGGGTGAGTGGATGGGAAGTAATCAACCAAGGACCTTGTATGCATATATACATGGCCCATGGCCACAGAAAATGGGGCAGTGAGGGCCTGGGTTGGGGAGGGGGTTAATGTGGAGGGTGGGGTGAGAGGGTGGGAGAATGGTCAGGGGTCAATGTGGGGAAAAAAGGGACATATGTAATATTTCCAACAATAAAGAATTATTAAAAAAAACATTAGACAACTTTGTGTCTATTTCATACACTTGCTATAAAACATTTTAATAGCCAAATCAACATTATTTGTAGAATTAATGTGGTGTGAAAAAAAGACATAGCTGCATGCTTAAAGAAATCAGAAAACCTAAGTGGTTTATGACCATTTTATTTATTCTCTTATTCTTTTAGCTATAAAAAATTTGGAGGAAAAAAGTGATGGATTTGCTTGTGCAACTTTAAAACATATATACATATTTAATTTATTTTAGAGAGGAAGGGAAAGGGAGAGATCAATAGAAATATCAATGATGAGGGAGAATCATTGATTGGCTGCCTCCTGCATGCCCCCAACTGGGGATTGAGCCTGCAATCCAGACATGTGCCCTGACCTGCAACCCAGGCATGTGCCCTGACCTGCAACCCAGGCATGTGCCCTGACCTGCAACCCAGGCATGTACTCTGGCCAGGAATCGAACCGTGACCTCCTGGTTCATAGGTCAACACTCACCGCAAGCCACACTGGCCAGGCTGATTGTGCAACTTTACATAAGCAGAGTCAACCCTTTGAAATGCTGTTGTCATGAAAGGGTCTAATGCATAATGTGGCAAACCCTTTACCTGCAGGTTTGCACAAAAAACCCTCCTGAGTTAATTTGGAGTATAAATGTTTTAAATTACATATTTACTTTTGAAAGTTGAGTAAGTAGGGGTTTTATCGGTGTTCAGAAAAAAAAGCAAGAGATCCGGAAGCCCCAAAGGTGGACAAAGGCATGAGACGATCTGGAGGAACTTTTCAGTCTCTGTTGATTGCCAAATGGATTTTCCCATGACAAGAAAGTAAAGTAAAGCTGGCTCTCTATTGTTGACTTCCATTTCCCTTTCTCTTATTGTTCAAATGTTTATTTTCTATCATTTACATTTTTGTAAATGACCCTCCTGATAAGTGTAGTACCCACCTGGCACCATGCATTGTTATTACAATGTTATTGACTAGATTTATGGGGGGCGGGGGGGGGAGGGATCATTTTGTAAATTATATAAATGTCTAATCACTGTGCTGTACACCTGAAACTAATATAAAATAGTACTGAATGTCAACTGTAAATCGGGTTCTGGCCATGTCACTTGCTTGTTGGTGACTTTAGAAAATTGCCCAAATGTCCTGTCAACATAAGGACATCCACACTTGTAAAGAATTTGTATGAGCTTATTTGAACCAACTGTTGATGTCTGCTAGGGAGAAAGATCTCAAATACTCTGGAGAATAGCAGTTTGAGGTTTCACTTAGGACTATGTGCTCTCTTGAGGGTGGTCACGCTTTAGAAGGAGGGATCTGAAAGGGGGCATTTCAAAGTTGTGTTAACCTAGATGCACAGAAACAATGAACAGGGCTTTGGTTAAGGCAAATAGAAGCCTTTTACTAAAGAAGTTATTGGCTTGGGGCATGACTTTCCACTATGATCTACCCAGTTAGGAATTTATGATCAGATCACTGTGAGGTTAATTTTCATAGAACCCAGTTCTTAAGCTATGAAGAATAAGGTAGGTCATCAAAAAAAACTTCGGAAACTATCTTATGGCCAATAATAGTAACTTAATTGTTTTTTTTCTCTTTTCATAAAGATAATATGTGTTCATTGTGGATAATTTAAACAATATAGAAAACCTACAAAAACCATCCCAAATCCTACCATTTGGTGCTAAGCACTTTTTTTTTTTAATTTAAAAAATATATTTTTATTGATTTCAGAGAGGAAGGGAGAGGGAGAAAGATAGAAACATCAATGATGAGAGAGAATCATTGATTGGCTGCCTACTGCATGCCCCCCACTGAGGCTCGAGCCCACAACCAGGGCATGTGCCCTGACCAGGAATCGAACCATGACCTTCTGGTTCATAGGTCATTGCTCAACCACTGAGCCATGCTGGCCGGGCATGCTATGATTCAGTGATCATTCTTTCAAGCAGAATTCACTCTCAGTCTTGATCTTATGCTTCCTTCTCTCTCTCTCTCTCTCTCTCTCTCTCTCTCTCCCCCTCTCCACACACACACATCCTCTCTCTCTCTCTCTCTCTCTCTCTCCCTCTCCACACACACACACACACACATCCTTTAACAAAACAGCACATGCTACTCTGCAAACTGATTTCATAAACATTTTATGAAGATAAAAATGTTTAATATTTCCAATAGGCTAATATTTTGAATGTCTAGTAACTGAAGTAACATGGCAGTGAAATTAGAGTCAAATTATTATAAGGGGTTTTATGAAAGGCAAATAAAGTTTTTTTAAAAATTTTAATTTGTAAGATCCTAGTTCTCATACTTTTTCTTTTCTGTTATAACTGAGGCAATTATCTAGTTATTGGTTGACATAACTGAACAAGTTAGAAGGATAATAGAGAGAAGACTTCCCATGACTAGTTAGTGAAGACAGGAGCCAGATGCAAACCAGCCCCCTCTGAGGCAGCAGCAGCAAAGGCTCTCAGGTATGGAAAATATCCTTATCTTTCTCCACCTTCTGGAAGGGGCAGTGCTGGAAGAAAAGAATTTGCAAGTCTCTCTTCTAGAACCTCAATTTCCTTTTTCTTTTTAGATCCTCACCCAAGGATATATTATTTTAAATAGATTTTTAGAGAGAGAGAGAGAAAGAAAGAAACATCAATGTGAGGGAGAAACATTGATCAGCTGCCTCATATACTAGTACATGCCCCTACCAGGGATTGAACCCACAACCTAGATAGGTGCCATGACCAGAAATCAAACCCACACCTCTTGGTGTACAGGAGGATACTCCAACCAACTGAGCCACCTAGCCAGGGCTCTAATTTTCCAATCTGAAAAATAGTAAGGACTTTTATCATAAAGAGTCACATAAGTAGTAAATCAATCTTAAAAAATGAAGTTTGGCCAGAACCGGTTTGGCTCAGTGGATAGAGCATCGGCCTGCGGACTCAAGGGTCCCGGGTTCGATTCCAGTCAAGGGCATGTACCTTGGTTGCGGGCACATCCCCAGTGGGGGGCGTGCAAGAGGCAGCTGATCGATGTTTCTCTCTCATCGATGTTTCTGGCTCTCTATCCCTCTTCCTTCCTCTCTGTAAAAAATCAATAAAATATATTTTTAAAAAAAAATGAAGTTTGGAGCTACTGGTCAAAAAGTGTCCCACCAAGTTACCCACAATTCTCATGGTCAGTGAAATCAGATGGCAGCAGAATCAGTGCACATCTGCTTATCAAACATTGCTAATGGTAGGTTGTATTTTTATCCTAATTTTTAAAAGTTTCCTATTTAACCTAATTTGCCTTTTAGGTTGAGATATTTCTAGATTTTCATGTTATTTTTATAAGTTGTCCCCTTTATGTTGATAGAATGTACAAATTCTGAAGTATTGCTACATTTTAATTTAAACTGTAATATATCATCCAAATGCTGTCTTGCAAGATATTCAAATATAGTGAGTTTTTCTTTTTGTGATATATTTGTTACTAAAGAGGTTCCTGTAACAGTAAGGTGCCCTGCAATCATTAGGAAGAACATATTATGCTCTCAACTGGAAATTAGAATTTTGGAAAACTTATATCTGTGACTGGGAGCTTGATAGCTTAACAATACATAAAGACTTTGTTTGGAAGAGTTTTGTGGTAATATTGGTCAATGTAATTTTAAAAATTTCATAATAAAATGTATCAACTTTTAGAAAAACTACAGAACAGTGAACTAATATTTTCCAAGAGACCAGTGAATAATATTACAAAATCCATTCAAAGTGATAGACCAATGGATTTTAATATAACTGAAGATGAAAAGTTCATTGATATGGCTTCAGATTCTGTATTATAATTAATCTTGAAGAAACTACAACTATTTGAGTTTTGGTGTAGTATCAGAGAATAGTCTCAACTATACAAAAAAAATCTTTTTTAAATATAAAACAACTGTTTAAAGGCATTAGAGAGAACAAGACATTTAGCCGTGAGAGACCAAGATAGAAAGGGAAAACATTGAGGCAAGCCCGAAATTCTCTGCTACTTTTCTTCTCAAGGCATTTCCAATTTGTAAACTGCTCTGAACTAAGATGTCTAATGGAAACTGGATGCTAAAGTGTTACAAAATTAATCATAGCTTTTGGTAGTATCATGGTGTTAGTGAGATAAACATTGGAGTTAGGCCACTGAGGAGGAGGAATGACTACATTTTGTAGTAGAAATAGACCAGATGAACCTGAAACATCTTGTGCCAGAAAGTAAGGAAGTGCTTAAAACAAAGACAAAAACAACCCCCCCACAATGATGGCTGTATGCCAAAGAGACCTAGGAGCCAACTGAAAGAGCTCACAATGACCAAAGCTAGAACCACTTGAGCAATAAATTCAGTAGTATCGAGTTATAATCCGAACTATAAAATAAATATATATTATTCCATATTGATATAAATAAATTATTGAATAAGTAAGTAAGTAGGGGTGAATAGTTAAATCTATCCATGAAGAAGCATTCCCCCACTTCACTCTCAGGAGATGGGGTATAAAACTTCCTACTCCTTAAGTGTGAGTTGGCCATAATGACTTCCTTATAAAGGCTTGGGGTGGGCATGAGCTGGGTGGAGGGGGGCAATGAGGGAAAAAAGGGGGGTCATCTGTAATACTCTCAACAATAAAGATAAATTAAAAACAAAAGAGTGCAGAATGAGAAGGGGGAAAAGGAATGACTACTATGGAGAAATTTGACAAACAATACTTCAGCCAGGTGAACAAGATTAACATCAACATGGTAAATCATGTTGATGGTATGTACTCTTGATAAAATGTGAGGAAAATGGCCCTTTATCTCTGTAGTCTTGCCCCCAAGACCCATAACTCCATTCTAATCATCAGAAAATATCAGACAAATCCCAATTAAGGGGCATTATTCAAAATACTTGAGCAGTATTCCTCAAAACAGGACTAGATCATGCTCTACCAAAAACAAAAACAATGCCTGAGAAACTGTGACAACCAAGAAGAGCCAAAGGAAGCATGATGACTACATGTAATGTAGTATTCCGGATGGGATCTGGGAACAGAAAAAGAACATTAGGTAAAACTAAGGAAATGTGCATAAAGTATGGACTTGAGTTCATAATAATGTATCAATAATGACTAATTGTTACAAATGTACCATACTAATGTAAGTTGTTAATAATATGCTAAAAGGTGAGTGGGATATGTGGAAGCTCTTTGTACTGTTGTTGCAATTTTTATGTAAATCTACTCTATAATTAAAATGTTTATTTAAAAAAGAATTTTAAAAGTACAAAGTTTATTGGAGGAGATATGAATGTGGACAGTATCCTAATGAAGGTTAGTGTTTGGTGGGATGGGGTTATAGAAAAGAAAGAGGCCTCTGGGAGAGTTGGAGGAAATTTTACCACAAAGGAGAAAATGTTTGATCTGAGGCTTGAAGAAAAAATAGCAGTTGGTCCACCAGAGAGAAGAGGGGAAAGAAGTACTCTTCCTGTTTAGTTTGCATTTACTTAACCGTCACTGAAGCGTGAGAGCTGATATGCATCCTCTCCATGCTTCTAGGCATGCCCATGTTAATGTCTGTTCCTTCTGAATGGATTCTGACCTGTGGAATTATAGTCCTTTGTCCAAAGGATTGCCCAGTTATTAGGAAAATGAAAAGAGCAGAAGTGTTTTTTAATTGGATTTTATGATTCTGTTCTTGATCTAAAGGTCTGAAATCCAATGTAAAGATTATGTTGTCACAAATCAGGGTTTCTTGACCTTGAACGAGTGAAATTTGATGGCAGATAGTTCCTTGTGGTGGTGGTGGTGGTGGTGGTGGTGGTTGTCCTGTTCATTGTAGGATGTTTAGCAGCATCCCTGGTCTCTACCACCTAGATGACAATAGAACCCCCACCCCCAACAATCAAAAAGGTCTCCAAATATTGACAAATGTCCCAATGGAACAGAGATATACTGATCCTTTTAAAACTTGGATTGCTTTTTTAAAATTTTTTATTTTTTATGTGTGTGTTGGATATTGAGGAATCCTCACAATTTTTAAAAAAATCTTTATTGTTGGCAGTATATGTCCCCTTTCTCCCCTCCCCCCAATGACCTCTCTCACCCCCCTCCCTGCCCCCAGGTCTTCACCACCTTATTGTCTGTGTCTATGGGCTATGCATATGTGCATATAAATTCCCTGGTTAATCTCCTTCCCGCGCCCCCACTCCCCTCCTCCACTTTCCCCCTGAAATTCATCCGTCTGCTCCATAGTTCTATGTCTCTGGATCTAGTTTGTCAGATACCTTGATGTATTTTGGCACTTTTTGATGGTTTCTATCTGCCTCTGTTTTGTAAGGGGCAGAGATCCACACAAGCTTGTTCAAGCAAAAGGAGGATTATTGGTTGGATATACTAGGTTAGGAACTAGATTTAGAGCATGATCAGGAATGTAGGCAGCCCCATGAACCTCTGCCTTTCTCTCACCTAATCTTACCCTCAAAGCTGGGAAAGTAGATAGTATGTTTGAGGAACTAAGTGGAGGACAGTGTGGCTAGAGTCCCAGCCGTGGGCAAACTACGGCCCGCGGGCCGGATCCGGCCCGTTTGAAATGAATAAAACTAAAAAAAAAAAAAGACCGTACCCTTTTATGTAATGATGTTTACTTTGAATTTATATTAGTTCACACAAACACTCCATCCATGCTTTTGTTCCGGCCCTCCGGTCCAGTTTAAGAACCCATTGTGGCCCTCGAGTCAAAAAGTTTGCCCACCCTTGGTAGACTGTCATATGAGATTGAAAAGATGGCCATGGGCCAGATTGTGCAAGAGCTTGTAGACCATGCTAAAACCTTCGAATTTTATTCCAGGAATAATGGGAAAACTATTGGAGTGTTATAGCCAAGTGATTGATATGGTCAGCATGACTCCCCCAAATTATTCTGACAGCAGAGGGAGAAGCTTTGTGGGGGCCATGGGAAGACAAGTGTGACAAGAGTTGGGTGAGGGAAATAAAGAAAGCTATGAGGGCATATAGAAGGGCCTCCTGGCTGGCCAGATCTCAGAGGAGCCCATCCAGCTAAACAAAACACTGCAAAACTGCTGCCTAATTCATAGCAACTATGAGTAAGAATTCTGATGAAGATCAGGTCAAAGGTTGGCTTGAGCAGTTGAGATGTCATGTTAAACTTTGCTAATTGATGACACTGAAATGCCTGAATTAGAAAAAAGGATACTCAATGAGATTGAATTCTTAGACACCAAAAACCATGTGGGAATACAGAACCTACTGGCCTGAAACACCTGAAAGGCCAGAATGAGAAAGTCCTGGAGAGCTTGAAAAAAGTTGAAGACTTAATCCAAGGAGAGCATGCCAACCAATCAGACATGAGAAGGCTGGTTACCCGGGGCAAGTATGCCTGGCTGTATTACCACCTGGGCAGGCTGGCAGAAGCCCAGATCGACCTGGAGAAGGTGGAGAACACTTGTAGGAAGTTTGCCAGTCCCTCCTGCTATAGAATGGAATGTCCTGAAGTGGACTATGAGGAAGAATGGTGGACCTTGCTGAAATGTGGAGATGAACAGGTCAGGGCTCTGGAAGTGGACCCTGAAAACCCTGAATTCAGCATTGGGTATGCAATCACCACCTATGGTCTGGTCAGCTTTAACAAAGTATCACAGATTAGTGCGACTTTCCCTGCACCTCCTTAAAAAGACCATCAGGCTAAGTCCAGAAGAAGCATATACTAAGGCTCTCCTCACCCTGAAGCTTCAAGATGTAGGACAAGAAGCTGAAGGAGAAAAGTACATTGAAGAAGCATGGAAAAAGTCCTAGCAGACCTAAATCTTTCAATATGTGGCAAAAAAAAAAAAAAAAAAAAAGACTCCTAGATAAAGCTCTTTGGTTCTTAAAAACAGCCTTGCAGGCCACACCCTTCTCTGCCTTCCTGCATCCCTAGATAGGGCTTTGCTATAGATTACAAGTTTTTCAAATATAGAAAGCTACAAACTGGCAGTCTAGAGGACAGGATAGAGAACATGTTGACAGAATGACAAGATTAGCTGGAATGACAGGATAGAGAACATGTTGACAGAGCAAGTTCAAAAGCTCATTTTGAACTTGCTCTGGAACGAACACCCGCATTTAACATTGCTTATATACTCCTGGTAATGTACATAGAAGCAGGCAACTATAGAAACGCTGAAAACACTTATCAAAAAGTGTTATATGCATAAAATCCCTTGAAGAAGAAAAACTGCAAGAGATATATTTCTACTATGGCTGGTTTCAGAAATTTCAAAGGAAATCTGAAGCCGATGCAATGATCCATTATTTAAAAGCACTAAAAATAGAAGAGGCATCATTAGCAAAGGATAAAAGTATCATTTATTTGGAGAAATGAATTAGATGTAGAAAGCTTGAGCATTCTGGGATCATGTACAAATTGAAAGGAGAAATGATTAAAGCACTGGAGTATTATGAGCAGGCCTTGAGGCTGGCTGCTCACTCTGAGAACTCTGAGGGACATGCTTGTTAGGCGCTGAAATGTGGACCACTGTCACATTTCACTTGATTTTAGGTTAACATGTACTAATAATCTTTTCTGCTTATTGCTTTCAGAAACATATTATGCAATCCACAGTGAATTACGATGATATAATTTTTGAACAGTTACTCAAACTTGGTAAAATATTAGTTGTATTCAGAAAATAATGGACCAGCCCTGGCTGGTGTGCCTCAGTGGATAGATTGGCAGCCGGTGGACTGAAGGGTTGTGGGTTCCATTCCAGTTAAGGGCTAGTACTTTGGTTGTAGGCTCAGCCCTGGTTGGGATGCATGCAGGAGGCAACCAATGGATGTGTCTCTCTCACTGATGTTTCTCTATGTCTCTCTCCCTCCCTTCTACTCTCTCTAAAAATCAATGCAAAAAATATATTCGAGTTAGGATTAACAAAAACAACAAATACAATCAATGAGAATATATCCTCAGCTTTAGGATTAATTAAAAAAAAACAGTGAAACAATATATATGTCTTCGTGGGTGAGAGGAGAAGGAGGAGGAAAAAAAGAAGAAGGAGGAGGAGGAAGAGAGAAATCATTTCTCTGTGAATGCTATATAATAGAAATAACAGTTTTTTCCCCAGTAGATTTGTAGCAAATAAAATACTATATTTACATTAAAAGAAGAGGTGGGAGCTTGGGAAGGGATTAACCAAATAACTTGTACACATATATGCATAACCCATGGACCCAGACAATAGTTTGGTGAAGGCCTTGGGTGGGGTGGTTTCAAGCTAGAAGGGGTCAAAGGGAAAAAAAGGGGATATTTGTAATACTTTTAACAATAAAGAATTTTTAAAAAAGGGCCTCATAATTCAGAATGGAGAATTAGGGAAGACTTCCTGGAAGAAGAGACATTTTAGACAAGACTGGAAAGTTGAATAAGAGTTAACTAGATGAAAGAAAGTTTTAGGAGGGGAAAAATGTTCTAGACAGTGGGAATTATAGGAACAAACACTGGGAGATGAGAGGAACTATCCTCGTGGAACTTATGATTTAATGCAAAGTTTCACAAACTTAAAAAAATAATTTTATTTTACTTTAATTTCAAGCATACAGAAAAGTTGCAAGAAACTCCCACATATTCTGCTCATTTGTTTCCTCTTTCTCCCTAACATACACACTCTTTCTCCAACCCTCTCCACTCCACACACACTTTCCACCCCCCCACTTGAATTATTTGAGAATAAGTTACAAAAATAATGTTCCTGAACCCCTAAATAGTATTTCCTAGGAACAAGGACATTCTCTTACAACCAATATCAGACAATTTAATATTATGGTACTATTATCCAAATTACAGTCCATATTGAAAATGTTACTTATTTCCCCAAAAATGTTGTTAGAGCTTTATTTCTCCCAGTCCAAGTCCAACCCAAGGGCATGTGTTACATTTAGTTGTCTCATTTCTAAAAAGTTTCTCAGCCTTCTTGTCTTTCATGACCTTTGCCAGTTTTGAAGAGTACAGGTTGATTATTTATAGAATGGCCCTCAGTTTATGATTGTCTAATGCTTTCTCATGATTAGATTCAGGTTATGCATTTTTGTCAGGAATACCATGTGGTATCTGCTATGTTTACTGCATTTCTGAAATCTTGATGCTTTAACATCTGCCCTACGTGCATATGCTGGACACACCTTGTTCTGGGCAGCCTGACAATATGTCTGAGTCCCCTTGCCTTGACCTTCTGCCTCCCCCATTGTCTCCCCATGGGAATTCTCTCTAGGGAGTGATTTTCAAAGACAAAACTAGCTAATCCTAGACTTGCTTACCCTGTCTGTCTATTCCTTCCCTCGGAAACCATAGTTGAGGTGCTTGTCCATGGTTCCTCCCTTTCTCTCTCTGAGTGAAGACTTCAGTGGTTCGCTGTGTGGCCCCCAGTGGTGTGACTTGCATTCCCTCTCTTGGGATCTGTGATGCTTTCAATGGCAGTTGTCTCCTGATCTGTTGACCTTCCCATACCTAAGTAATAATAAAATCTATTAAAACATCTGCCAGTTTCTATTTTTATTTTACTAGAGGCCCAGTGCATGAAAATTCATGCACTGGATTGGGGGGGGGGCGTCCCTCAGCCCGGCCTGCCCCCTCTCACAGTCCGGGAGCCCTCAGAGGTGGGAGGTGACCTGGCGATCAGGGGAAGGCAACGTCCTCATCACACCTCTGCTGCTGCCACTGCCAGCAGCACAAGCCTCGGCTGGCCCTGGTTACCTGAGCCTCGGGCTGGCCCTGGGCGGCTGGGCAGCCGCTATCTGAGGCTTGCCTGTGCCTTGGCCAGCCCTGCTTGCCTGAGTCTCAGTCAGTGGGGGTGCAGGAGGACCCGAGGCTCTCTGTGGGGCTGAGCGCTGCCATCTTTGTGAGGGTGTGACGGTCAATTAGCATATTCCCTCTTTATTATATAGGATATTTTTAGAACATTAAATACCTTTATTATATGATCTAAGATAGGAGGGAGAGGGGTTTGTTTGCCTTTCCAAGCCTTGAATTTCCTCAGCTAGAACTCCATCCAGCCCCTTGCCCTGCAGCACAGAGCCATCTGCCCTGCCACATTGGCCTAGAGTCGGAGCCATGCACGCAAGATGCTTACCCTGCTGGAACTGCTCCTCTAGGAGACTGCTGATTTTGGCATTCTTTCTCCTTTCACCATATTTCTTCTGACTTTTCTTTGTTTTTTTGTTTTGTTTAAAATCTTTTCCTCCTCAGGAGTCAGCTTGGCTCCCTTCTTGGGACCCAGGGGCTGTGACAGCAGGGCTCATATCACTATGGATGTGGTATGCTGTCAATGAGTACAATGCAGTTCTTTTCTAGGGTCTTGTGCGGACCAGTTTGTTATTGGATGCGCTGTAGATAACGTCAGTAATCCTAGTTTTGCATGTACTAGTACAATACTCTGAGCCCTAGGAGAAATTGTCTATGTCCAGCCTCAGGCCATGGTGCTTCCTGTTGCCTCCCTGCATGCATGTGTGTGTGTGGCAGGAGCTAATCTTACTGTGGGCAGCAGGACATCCTTGCTCATATTTTGCTTCTTAGGGTAGAACTTTCTCTTGTCCCCAGTCTTGTAATGCTTGTCAGATGTCCTGAGAGATACCCATGGCTGCAAAGAGCACTGTTTTAATTAATAAGTAGTTTGTGGGGACATACTTCAAACTTTTTTAAAAAACACGTTTTCATTAATTTTAAGGGGAGAGGAAGAGAGAGTGGAGAGAGAGAGAGAGAGAGAGAGAGAGAGAAACATTGATGGGCTGCCTCATGCACACTCCTTACTGGGGATCCAGTCTGCAACCTGACATGTGCCCTGTCAGGGAATTGAACTTGGTGACCTTTTGGTGCATGGGACAATGCTCAACTGAGCCACACTGGCCAGGGCATTCAGACTTTTTTTTTTTTTTTTTTAACCTAGGTGGATAATAAGAAATATATTTTACATGGTGACACACACATGTACATTTATCTGAAACAAGAGTTTAGTGAAACAATACATATCCTGTTCATATGAAAGTTATTTTAGTTCCTATTCTATTTCATTTGAAAATAATTCTGTATGACTACTAAATTGATTTCATAACCCTCTAAGAGTCTAATAGGTAATGGCTTTTGTTTGAAAGCACTAGTCTGATGGAAATATCACTTTGAATCATTTGCTTGCAGAATGGGAAATAGATGGATAGATATGTGTGTGTGTGTGTGTGTGTGCGCAAAACTGACAGCGCTTTTATAGGCTCTTGCCATAATTCAGATCTGAGAGGTTGGTGACTACAGGTAGCGAGGTTGAGAGAAGTGGGTGGTTTGAGAGAAAAATGAGTGGATTAAGGAATGTGAGTTAACAGAATTTCTGGGTAGAATTAATAGAAAACTGAAGTTGGATTTTAGTCAAGGAGATTTTACAACTTCACTACATTGCAGAAAGCAGAAATTGGCCCAGGATAGGGAAGAATGCTCTGAAAATATTTCCGTTGATATGCATAAGTAAAATAATACCGTCAAAACTATATCAAGGAAGTCAATTAACATGAATTTACTAGAATAAATTTCACTTTCAGCACTTTCTTCTCTTTTTTGGCTAACCACTCTGTCAAGTCTTATATGCACACATGCAGAGAGAAATGTGGAAAATAAAGATATTACACTTTTGCATTATATAGAAACAATGCTGACTTAAATCACAACTGCGCTCACCAGGGCTTTCTCAGATGCCGATCTTTAGATTTAATCCTCCAAATACAGCAACTAGCATTCTCACCTGTGGACACCGGCGATAACACGCGCATGGTGCAGGCTGCAAAAGATGCCTGTTTTCCATGGCACGAGTTTGAGAAAAAAATTCTTTTTTTTCTCGTGAAAAAGAGTATGGATGTGTGAGTTCACATACACAGTGTTGGAAAGGAAGGACCTTGTTGTGAGTCGTCTCTTATCCCCCACCTTTATCTCCTCCCCTCCCTCCCGTCCTCCCTCCATTCTTTCCCCCTTCTCCGGCGTTATTCTGGGATTAACGGCGGGGTCGGCCCAGTACACAAACGCAGCTGGCTCCGATGGTCAGCCCGAGCCCCGCTGCGCAACCACGTCAGGAATTCCAGTAAGTTGGCAACACAGGAGCACAAAGACAACAACAATGAGGAAAACCCTTCAGTGCAGAAAGGAATGTTTGGAGCCCCGGCGGCTACAGTGAAAAGACAGACGCGCGCGCGCACATGAGCTCGCGCCCGCGCTCAAGCCCTCGCATCCACAAGCGCCCACGCGGGTCCC
>NW_005353838.1:3295675-3297248 GCF_000412655.1 Myotis brandtii | reverse complement strand
CCCAGTCCTGCCTCCTCCTCGGAGCAGCACTACGCTAAACTGTGCTGGGAGCCAAGTAAGGTTGCAGTGGCTCTGAGCAGGGCGCTCTGGATTTCCAAATTCTGACACCTCGATAAGAAAGCCACGAACTCTCTCCGGCCCTTTCGCACACCCTACTCTTTTGAAATCTTCGTTTTCTCTTTCTGTGTCTACTTGCCCCCCTCTCTTTGTGTGTTTCAAAAAATAATACCTGTCACCGCCCTCTTCCTCCACCCCCACCCCCAGCTCCGCAAAGCTTCACCAACCCCCCAGGCCCACGGAAGGTACTCGATCCGCGCTATTGGGAGTAGCAGAGCCCCAGGTGGCCCGTGCCCTGGAGAAAAAGGGGTGGCATGAACTGCCAGGTTCTTGCCCCTGGGAAGGGTGAGATGGAGGGACCCTGCCCGGGGATTTCATGGAAACAGGGCTGCCGCCACGGTCATAGCCCCTTTAGCCGTCAGAAAGGGCTCCTCACTCTTTGGACCAGGCCCAGTGCCTGGGGCCCTGGAGCAGAGTTGGCCCAGAGACCCGGGCGGGAGATCCTGGGGCGATCCTAGGCCCGGAAACACCCCCTCCTCACACAGGGCTCCCAGGGCCAGGAACGAGGTTGCACCGGCCCTTCTTTTTTCCCCCTGTCGCCTCTGGTGTCACGTACCGGCGGAGAAGGATGCTACGAGGGTGAGTGTGAGGTTCACTTGAGTGCCCTGGGGGGTCGCCCTCCCACCCGCCAACCAGTCTAATGCTGCCCAAAGAAGGGAGCCACGGGTTTCTCTGAACCTCTTACGTGTTTCTCCTTCATATACCAGGGGCACCAGCACGGTGGAGATGTTCATTCTTTTCACTTTGCTTCCAAATGAACAGACTTGTAAGAAGCGCCGTCTAGCTGTGGCACCTGCAGCGCTGGTACTTAGGAAAAACTAAACAAGGATCCCACCTCCTCCCCAACGGGGATTCAACCCCCTCTACAACTAGCGAGACACACAGAGCACCCCATCTCAACGCCTCAACTTTCTGGGGGAAGCCAGGGGGTCCTAGAGGACGTAGGAATTGCAGAGCAGAGAATGGCCACCGATCTCTCCAGCAGGCTCTCGACTCCTTCCCTTCCTTCTCTTCTTCTTCCTTTTCTTAGCCTGTGTCGGTGGCACATTTCAGAGGCAAATCTTGCCGGGAAGCCGTGCCGCCGTGTAAGCGTGTCGGTGTGAGTCTTCGCATGGGAGCGCGTGACTGTGAGGAGTCTGTGCGCGTATGAATGGAAGCGTGTAGCGGTGAAGCGTGCGTGCACGTGGACTGAGGAGTGTGCGCGCGCGCGAGTGTGTGAGACGGCGTCCGTTTGCTAGTGAGCGTGTGCAGCTGTGTGAGCGTGAGGCTGTATGCGTACGTGTGTGAGTGTGTGCGCCTATGTTCGAGTCCCACTCCTCCCAGCGCTGCAAAGTGCAGGGGGCGGGCCGGGCGGCAGGGGGCCTGCCCCGCCGGATTCCCGCATGCTAGTTCCGGGGCGGTCGGGTCTAAAGGGCTTTATGCTCTGCCTGGAGGGTGGGGACTGGCGCGGGTAGAA
>NW_005353838.1:3280461-3295295 GCF_000412655.1 Myotis brandtii | reverse complement strand
GGGGCGGCGGCTCCCCCTGGGGCGTTCAGGTTGCCCAGCGAGGGGCGAGCGGGAACCCCCTTCCGTGGCCCGCTTTGCAACTGAGCAGCCACAAACTTGAGAAAGCAGTCCCGCTGGTTTGGGTGACAGCGCACCCCACGGGCATCCCGCCTTTGTTCCCACGGGAGTTTGTCCCGACCCTTCTGGAAAGCACTTTGAGATTGGACCTCGGAGAATGGAGGTCGCCCCCGTGAGTGCGCAGCCTGCTCGCGCGATGGATTTATTCTATTCGGGGCTGAGCGGTCCTCGGCGCCGCTCCGTGCGGTTTTCCACCTGCAGCGCCCGCCCGGGAGATCCCTTCGCGCGCCCGCGCTGCGGGCTAGAGTGCCCCCTCCTTTCACCAGGGAAACTTGGTCCCGCGGTGACCCCCAAGAGACCGCATCTTGATACAGGTCATTTACGAGCCAAGATAAGGCCGGGAGGCGGGATTGGCTGAGCGTGCGGCTGATATACTGGAGCATTTTCTTGCAGGGTTTTCCTTTCCAAACCGGCGGTGGGAGCTTTTGTGTTGATGAATGGGGCGCGTCTGCGCGGCCAGAGTTTTGAGGGCTGGAATGGGGAAAGTTTCTGGTTTGAGCGTCTTAAACTTCTCTCAAGTTGTCGGACAGTTTACGTTTTTACAGATACAGAGGCAGAGAAAGAGAGGGATAGAATAAAAACAGTAAAAGGGGAAGAGGAGAGAGAAGACAAGCAAGTAGAGAGGATAATGGGGAGAAGGAGAGAGAGAGCTTGAAGATGCGGAGAGGGAAAGAGGGAAAGAGGGAGAAGGAGGGAGGGAGGGAGGGAGAGAGAGAGAGAGAGAGAGAGAGAGAGAGAGAGAGAGAAAACACATCAGAGATGAATGGAATGGAAAGGGCGAGGAGGAGGCTGGGGAACCCGCGAGCTCTCTCCTTGGCTTTGCGTTGCTAGGTAGCAGCCAGGAGCCGCGTGTGACCGACCACCAGACAGACAGCGGACGCTGCTGCCTCCACGGGAACTAATCTGTCTGTGGGGATGCGAGAGACCCCTCTCCCCATTTCCCCTCATGTTCCTTCTCGTTGGACAACTTAATTGACCTACAATGAAAATGAAACCCCTATTGTAGGATTAGCCAAAGCAATAAATTGATTTTCCTGGATCACGTATTGGCGGTTGATGGATGGGGAGTGTGGAAGCCCCCATTTGTGGTGGAGAGGGGGGGGCTTGTGGATGGGCCGTGACATGCATTCAGATGGTTAATCTGCTCCCCCCCCCCTCACTTCTTAGCGTAAGCTCCTTAGAGAGAATCAACTAAGTAATTATACAGCAACTCCTAGCAGTGCCCGTTTCAGACTTCCTGGGAAGAAGACTGGAAAGGCGAGCAAATCCCACCGGTCTTGTAAAAATCTTTGGAAAGGGAGGAGAGGCAGGAAGAGACTGTTAATAATTCTTACTTTGAACACAGGGAGGATTTATTATTATTGTAGAGGGATTGCACCCTCTCAGAGGCACTTAGGGTTATATAGATCCCATGTCCTAAATATAGTACTTATTATATATACTACTGTATCCAGTAGTTCCATTTCTTTCATTTGTGACAGATTTCTTTGTCTCTGAATTTTGGCTGCTTCACTGTGTTTGTTTCTATGTATTAGAGCTTCTCTATGTCTCCTGGAATTGGTAGTATTAGGTGTCCTGTAGGGCCCAGTGGCTCAGCCTCCCCAGTCATCTGAGCTGGGCACTCTAGGTGCACCTCTGTGTCTTGCTATAGTTGAGTCTTGATTGCTGTTGGCATCACTGGGAGGAATCGACCTCCAGGCCAATTGGCTGTGAGGACCAGCTGCAACTACAGTGGAAGAGCAGCTGTGCAGGAGACACCCCTATCGAGCAGGACTTGCTTCATTGGGGCTTTAGTGCTCACTGAGTCTGCCCCTTGAGTGGGTCGCTGGTGGATGTGTAGAGTTGTAATCTGGTATGGTCTGAAGCTGTCCGCTTGGTGAATCTCCTTAAAAAAAAAATTGAATGAGTCACCTGTCCCAGGCCTAAGAGGAAAACTATGATAGATTAATGCAGCCATGCATCATGTGCTCTTAGCTTGGTCCAGAACTTATACTGTGACAATGCTCCAACTCTCAAAGACTACACTTCCAGATCCACTTTTCAAAATCTTTGGCCATCAAAGCCAATTTCTGAAGATTTCTGCATTTCATAGTGCAGGCTGCTACATGACTGGTTTTGTCTTATTCAAGATAATTATTAGGTCATGGTTAATCATATCCATGTTCTCTAGGCAGGCACTCTAAGAACATTGAGGTTTAAATCATGTTTAATTAAAAAAATGTATCATCATTTAAAATAATGATGTCAAGAACCTAGACACATTTCCTTTGTGAATAGAAGCACATTATAATGTTGGCTTTGCAGTTTCTGTTAAGTCCTAGTAACTAGAAGAAGGTATGTAGAAATTAGAGGTCCGGTTGGCATGGCACAATGGTTGAGCGTCACGACCTATGAACCAAGAGGTCATGGTTCGATTCCCGTTCAGGGCACATGCCATGTTTGCAGGCTCATCCCCAATAGGGGGCGTGTAGGAGACAGTCGATCAACGATTCTCATCATTAATGTTTCTATCTCTCCCTCTCCCTTCCTCTCTGAAATTAATTAAAGATATATTTTTTTAAAAAGCTGACAATGGGCTGGACAGTTATCACATTCTGACCAATTGTTATCGCATTCCTCCCCAAAGAAAGCAATATAGTAAGCACCCAATTGTAGGTGATGATTCCCTATAAGAACTATACCATTCCTATACCTTCAAGTTTTTTTTTTTTTAAAGAAAGTAGAGGCTGCTTACAAAAGTTAATTGAATTGAAAGGAAAAAGATTCTCATGGTTGACTGCATGATATAGAACAACTAGAAAGGTACTAATTGTGAAGCTCTGTTCTAATATGGGGAAAATAAGTTTGATGGAGCCTTTGTTGGTATAACTCAAATAGTTGTATCATAGCTTATTAACTTTATTATCTTGAGTTTTAAAAAATGTCATCAGTGTGGCATTCCACAACATTTATTAAGTGTCTCTAGTGTGTTAGGGAGTCAGAAGTATAAATACTAGAGAAAGGTTAAGGAGGATGAGAAATGAAAAAGTGGTCTAGATTTCATATTTATATTAAACTGCAACTTTGTATTTAAGATTCTCAGTCATTCACTAGTTTCTAATAAACCTGGTCAGGATTTCACCAACATTAAAAAAGATTTGACATGTAGAATTACACACCTGAAACCTATGTAATTTTATTAACCAATGTTATCCCAATAAATTTAATTTAAAAAGATTTGACATGTCTCAGCCATAGTTTTGGGCTGCTTCTTTAAAATGATCAGATTGGTAGTTGTTTTGAAAGGAGACATTTCTATGATGCTGTATATGTTCCACAAGGGCCTGTGCAAATGTTTCCTAAGTGATTTATCAACAATCTCAGCACTGTGGGATGATGGGGGAAGAGAGAGATTTTGGGGTTAGATCTGGGTTTGACTCCTGACTGCCACTTCCTACCTTGGAAATTCAGTAAAACATATATTTTAACTTTTTACAAGTAGTCGTTTGAATGTTGACATGCTATTTTAGTGGCTACAACAACTTCACATATTAATCTGGACTTATATTTATAAATGACAGAAACCTAAGTTAAAGTAGTTGAAACCAAAAAAGAAGTTTATTGAAATACATAATTGAAAAGATATGGCTATTAGGTGGAACCTTATGGGATTGCTGTGATTCTAGGACCTAGAATCTAGGTTATAAATAGTCAAATATTGGCAATTTCATTTGGCTCAATGTATTATAACATGCAGGCCCAGCCTATATCGAACTGATCTGGTTTCTCTATTTCCTGGTTATGAGATGACTCTGTTTTCAAATGTGTTCCCTCTGGTGTTATAAGATGATTGTTCATGGCTCCTGGAGCCACAGCCTTTCATGTCATGTTCGGTGGAAAGAACAAGAGTTTTTGTCTTAATTATTCTCAGCAAAAGTATTAGTTGCATCTTAGGGGTTCTGCTTAGGTCGTTGGAGAATCAGTCACTCTATCCAGGGGCATGAAGTGTGTCCATGGCTTAGGCTTGGGTCACATGCTTGGTCCCTGAAGTCATGGACTAAGGATGGACCCCAGAGGAAAATTGGGGTAAAGCTACCAAGAGAATGGTAAATAGATATTGGTCTGCAAAAACAACAAGTGTTTAGGTGTGCTCTCCCTCCAGGGAGCACACCGGTGCCATTCCCTCCTCCCTCCCTTTCCCCCACAGGCACCATCCCCTAAGCTCTAAGGGAGCCCATGAGACTTGCAACCAGGGAAGCAATGAGCAGCAGCAGCTCATCCTGGGCTAACCCTCTGAACCTGTCTCCAAGGCCCCATTCCCCCCCCCTTTTTCTGACTTCCCAGTGAGCTAAGGCAGCCCAGCCCAGCCTAGGCTCTCCTGTTGCTTCTTTTAAGCCCTTCCTTGTTTCACCCTCCTAAGTATATTTTTACTGTGGCCAATAAATTCTTGCTTGCTTTTCTTTTCTTTTTTTTTTAAAAATATATTTTTATTGATTTCAGAGAGGAAGGGAGAGGGAGAGATAGAAACATCAATGATGAGAGAAAATTATTGATTAGCTGCCTCCTGAGGATTGAGCCCGCATCCCAGGCATGTGCTCTGACCGGGAATTGAACTGTGACCTCCTGGTTCATAGGTCGACACTCAACCACGCTGGCAGGGTTTGCTTGCTTTTCTAAACACAACAACAACAACAACAATAACAACAACAAAAAACAAAGAAAACAAGCGTTTAGAACACCTTAACAGATAAAACAAACATGTTATTTGAATTTTATATAAAGACAGACTTGAAAAGGCTACAGAAATTTTTGAAAAATATGTTAAAAAAAATTTTTTTATTGATTTCAGAGAGGGAGAGAATCAGTGATCGGCTGCCTCCTGCATGCCCCCTACTGGGTGGGGATCGAGCCTGCAACCTGGCATGTGCTCCAACTGGGAATAGAACCTGATATCCTGGTTCATAGGCTGACACTCAACCACCAAGCCACACCAGCCAGGCTAAAATATGTTTTTATTGATTTTAGAGAGAGAGGAAGGGAGAGAGAGAGGGAGGGAGGGAGAGAGAGAGAGAGAGAGAGAGAGAGAGAGAGGAGAGAGAGAGAGAGAGAGAAACATCAGTGTGAGAGAGAAACATGGATCAGTTGATCCAGACCGAACCTGCACCCTAACAGGGAATTGAACCAGTGACCTTTTGGTGCATGAGAGAACACTTAACCAACCTTACACTGGGCAGGGCAAAATATTGGCAATTAGAAATTCCTCAAGAGCAGGCAGTCCTGGTATAGCTCAATAAATTGAAGGGGGAAAAGTATTGGAAACATTAAGGCAAAAGACATGGTGCCTATGTTCATGTGATCAGGTTGCAACTTTAAGTTTATAAGGAAAACAGGATAAAGGAGGAAATCTAGAAGGTTTATTTATAGCATAAAAGGTTCTTATTTGAAGTAGACCTTTGTGATGGACAGGAAAGTTCTGGAAATTGAGATGAGAGATCAGAATACAGGAGCTCTTGAATCTATTGTATGATTTCATTTTTTTAGTGAATCTTAGGCCCTTGCTACTTCTCCCGCATACTCTACTTCACTCCCTTGTTTATATTCCTAATACTTTGTCCCTTTTCCAGGCACTAGACCTCAGCTATGAGATGGAGTAGAGAGAAGAGAGAAGGGTTTGGAGACATATTAAGATGCTTCTATGAAGACAAACCCAAGAGTCCCTAGCATTTACCCTAGAGATTTTTTTCCAAATATGGTAGAACAGGTGTCTTTCACACATTCCAGGATTAATTCAGAAATGCCAAATACATACACTCTATGCTGATTGTTATTTTGTTTTAATTTAGATCTATTTCTTATAGCATGTGCTGGGAAACTAGAAACATTGTCATTCCAAAGTGAGATGGTTAACTGGTATATTAGAGTATTTCTGACTTAGGACAATGCCAAAGCATAATGCAAGAAAATATAAGTCTCTTCGAGAAAATGTCAGGTTAGACAGTGTGAAGTTTCATGTTGAAATTCCTAAGCTTTTGGTCATTAACCCTCAGGTCATGCCTGACCCCTAGGGTTATTGGAAACAGTGAGAAATGAATGAAAGGAGGAAATGTGATTACCATTCTGTTGATTGAAAAGTTAAACTACTGTTACCATGGACACAATGGCTTGTTTATTGTCCAGATTTTGAAATCAAAGTTTGTATGCAACACTAGAGGTTTCCTTTAAGTTTATGTACTATCAACCAATAACACATGAAGATTCTTAATAACTTTACTCACTGATCTACTGATTCACATTACAACATATCTATTTTTGAAGGTCCAATGGGTTTTGAGAAAACCTGAAAATGGGGGATAAGACAGTAGCTACAATTCTGAGTTCTGTTATGCTAGACTTTCTTGGGTTCTTATATAAAAAATCCTGTCGTAGAGTGTCAGAGATCTGCTTGTCACTTTGGGCCCAATTCTTTGGTTTTTAATCTCATTAGCAAGGAGAAGCTTTTCCGAGTAAAGGCTAAAAATAAAAAAAGAGTTTATTTCATAGGGAAATTTTCAAGTAAAGTTAAATTTAAGAATGAAAAGTGTTTTCTCTGAAATATGTCAATCATACCTGCATTATAGTCTGACTAAAAAAGAAAATCCTACTTGTACTTCCACACCAATTTAATTTCAATGTGGGGAAGGGTGTGGAGGATACTTTTTGTTGAAAGAAACAAGAAATAGAAAACCCACTGCAAACTGGCTTAAACAATCAAGGGTATTTATTGGCTCATGTAAGGAAAACTGAGGCAGTGAGGGGTTCGGTGAGGTGCAGCCAGGCTCCAGTTCTCTTTCTTTGTGTTTTTCTTGACTCTACTCCCCGCTAGGTTTCAGTTTTGTTTTCAGTCTGGCTTTCCATATTGTCATATTATAGCTGCCAGGGCAAATGGGGCTACATGTTTATTTAATCCAGGGGTAACTCAACTTTGAGGAGATTTCCGTTATGTTCTCAAAAATGTTCTTTCATCACAACCTATAGAATATTATAATTGCTATGGATCCTAGATAGAAGTCAGCTAGCGCCCCAAACTTGGCATATCATCAAAATTACCTGGGGAGCTTTAAAAAGTATATAGATTCTTAGGCCAAAACCTATACTTATAAAATCAGCAGTATGGGATTTTTTTTTTTTTTTTTTTTTTTTTTTGCGTTTCCAGGAGGGTCAGACAGTTTGGGAACAACATTCTAGATAACCTGTCATTTTTATTTTTTTTTAAAACTGAAACTCAGAGATGAAATAACTTGGAACAGTAAATTCCTTCCAGTGGCATTGAATTATACTCTGTTAAATTAGTTTTCTTTCTTTTTTTCTTAAAAATATTTATTTCAGAGAGGAAGGTAGAGGGAGAAAGAGACAGAAACATCAATGATGAGAGAGAATCATTAATCGGCTGCCTCCTGCATGCCCCCTACTGGGGATCAAACCTGCAACCTGGGCATGTGCCCTGACCGTCAATTGAACAGTGACCTCCTGGTTCACTCAACCACTGAGTCACACCGGCAGGGCTCCTTCTTTCTACTTTCAATATCTTTTTAGAACATCAGTCAGGTCATGTCACTCCTCTGCTCAAAAACTCAATTGGTTTCTGTCACATGCAAATTGGGTTGGAGTTTGGAGTGCAGATGTATGTTAATTAAGATTAATGTTCTTGAAGGAAAAGGGAGGAAGCAGAGATGGGCAGAAGGTGAACTATGACAAGACCTCAGTCAACATAGTGGGGATCTCTGGAGCAAGAGTTGGCTGTGGGCGTGTTCTGTGTTAGGCCTTCCTTAGTTACTAGATGTGGCCTGTCCTGGGAAGAACATGAGCTTGAGAAGGTGTCTTTCTACACTGATGTGCACCCCAAAAGAACTGAGTGCCTGTAGAAAGTCCTTAAAGAAGACATTGGGTGTGTTTCCTATAGCTTCCCATCTTATAAAAGGTCACAGTATAACTCCTTACAGTGGTCCACAGGATTCTAACAAACTGGCCTTCATATTACCTCCCTGACATTATCTCCACTCACAATGCTCTAGATCAGCGGTTCTCAACCTGTGGGTTGCGACCCCTTTGGCAGTCGAACGACCCTTTCACAGGGGTCGCCTAAGACCATCTTGCATATCAGATATTTACATTACGATTAATAACTGTAGCAACATTACAGTTATGAAGTAGCAACAAAAATAATTTTATGGTTGGGTCACAACATGAGGAACTATACTTAAAGGGCCAGAAGGTTGAGAACCACTGCTCTAGATGCAGTGATATCCTTGCTTCCCCCCCTCAACATGGTGAGCACCTTAAATGCCTCTATACTTGCTTTCTCTCTTCCTGAGAGCTCTTGCCTCAGATTATGCATTACTTGCTTCTTGCCTTCCATAGGTCACCTTCTCAGAGTGGCCTTCTCTGATTCATTCCTGATTTATATTTTCCATTGCACTTTGCTTATTTATTCACTTTTGTCTTTCAATCCCTAAAATGTAAAGTTCACCATGGCAGGGATTTTTATCCTTTTTATTCATTGCTTTATCCTCAGTGCCAGAATAGGGCTAAACAAGTACAGGGGTAGGCAAAAGTAAGTACACTGTGCCATTGCAACATTCTTTCGACTTAATAAAGCCATTGTAATAATCAGAACCTGAATGTTTTTCAAAACTGTAAACCTACTTTTGCCCACCCCGGTATACAAGAATGAATGAATGAATAGATGCCACCAGGAATGCTAAAACTAAGAAGGGGCATTCTTGGTTTATCACCATGTCTCTGGTATTGCCAGCCCTCCATTCCCCCAGGCTCCTGGAGGCCCCATCAAGACCTGATAGAGAAAAAAGAACATTGCAGTCTCTATCAAAACAAGTGGCTTAGCAACGCTGTTTCTCTTCATTTGACTTTCCCCCTTTCCTCTGCCTCACTGCCCCCAACTACTGCTGATTCCCAAGGCATTTGAGAGTAACTGATTCTGTGTCAGTCTTTTTCACCAACATCCCAGACACCTGGTTACCCTGTGAGAATCCCCTGTACACACAGAATGAGTCATTTTGCTATTTTTGGTATAGATTTGTTACAGTAGCTTTTACAAAAAGATAAGTCAAAGTTTTGGGAAGTTATGTTAGTGGACTGTCATTCTGTATTTAAACAGAACACAGAAGAAGGCTGTCTGAAACCATGGCACAGTGAAAACAGCCTTGTTCAGACAAAAAGCCCTCTTTGAAGAGGGGAATGGTTTCCCCATTCAGGGAGGTGGCATGGACTATGGTGGAAGGAACATGTCAAGTCAGGGCGTTCATGGACCTTGTTCCTGATGAATGAAGGAAAAATGGGCCTAACTAAAGAGGGCCTGGAACTGCCAAGAAATGCCCAGGGCTGCTTGTCCCCTGGGCACAATCTTTTTCACTTTAGACCCCGTTTTTTTAAGGATTCCATATACAACCATGACCTAAGAGGCCAGAGGCAGATGAATGACTCAGTTATATGCATGTACTGTATAGATAGAGAAGTTGAGGGAATGAGCTAGAATAATGAAGGCTAAATTTTTTTGGAGTGCTTTCTATGTGCCTAACACAGTCCTAAGTGTTTTACAGGTATTATTCGTTTACTTGCTTTTTCATTAACAATCAAATTTTCTGAGTAAAGGACCAAGGCAAAGAAAGGTAAGGTAATTGCCCAAAGCCATCCAGTTACTAAGTGGTGGAATCAAGACTTGAACGAACCCAGAGCCCTTCCTTATTCTTCCATGCTATCACTGCGGATAAGTAGGAGCAAGTGGAAGATAATGCCTCTATCAAACAAAGCCTCATTTAGTGAGGCTCATATTATAACAAGGTAACTTCATTTTAGAGGTTGGTCCCTTTGCAACCCAACTCTTGGACATTTTTCTGCTACTTTTGGCAGTTATTCATTCATTCGTTACATATTGATCGAGACCTTTTCATGCTCCAGACATGATGTAATCAGGTACAATAAAGGATAGAGAGATTCCTGCGACATAGGCCTGTCAAAAACAGCGTATTGTTTAGAAGAGTACATTTCTATTTTAACTCAGTTTTGCTCCATACTCTTTAGGTACCGACCGAGTCCTGTCTGCTGGCTTTCTCCTATATTATCATCTTATTATTTGGGAATGTCCTCTTCTCTATGATGACATGTTTTAGTTCAAAAGATCCCTCAGTCAGAGTTCTATTCTAACTTCCCATTAGGGATGGCAGAGATTTTTAAAGGTTTCTGTTTAGTTTTTTTTTAATATGTTTTTAGTAATTTCAGAGAGAAGAAGGGAGAGGGACAGAGAGCTAGAAACATCAATGATGATAGAGAATCATCCATCGGCTGCCTCCTTTACGCGCCCTACTGGGTATCAAGCCCGCAACTTGGCATGTTCCCTGACCAGGAATCAAACTGTGATCTCCTGATTCATGGGTTGACGCTCAACCATTGAGCCACACAGACTGGGCTGGGTTGTTGTTTAGCATTAATGAAAAAATTCCCACTAATTTCTCTTATCCAAAGCCCTAGAAGAAAGTAGTCAACAACCAAGTGAGAACTGAGTCTCTTTATGCCTGAGGAGGCTGCTCTTGTAGAGATGGAGAAGGCATTTGCCCATGGGCTGGATGTGCTGAAGGATCTTTTGGGCCCCAAACAACTCTGACCCTGGTCAAAGATGTCTGCTCTGCCACCATTAAAGCCAGTCTTGAAACTCCTGTTAAAATGCAGAAATTTTACCCCAGTAGGTGAAGTAGTTGAGATGGTAATGCACAGTAAATGTTTGCCAGAGAAAGGTTCAGAAAGAATGAGACCCAAAGCTGGTATGTTTTCATGAGGAATGAAAGGAGGGAAGAAGGTACCAGTGGTGAGAAGTAGTCTTAATAGGGAGCCAATTTCATCTTTTAATTATTTTGCCTAAATCAGTTTTTTGGGGGTGGGGGTGGGAGGGTATTATTGCTTGTGTTTTTTCTTAGGATGGCTTTATGGAGAGTTTCTGTTGTGAATCTGTCAAACGGATCTCAAAGATAGAACTACTTACCTTCTAGTCTGGCTCTCTCTCTAGTTAGCTCAGTTGAAATAGGACTGTTTGAACAAAGGAGAGATTGACCCTAAAAGCTATACAGTTGCAAGACTCTGTCAATCATTCCTTAGGGATTCATCAGTGCAAGGTAAGATTGAGAGGAGGCTTTTAGATTTAATGTACATGGAAGTTATAATTTTTCTAGACCATAATGACGACTATTGATAGGAAATCCTGTTTTTCCCCCCTAAGTTAGCATGCAATAAAAAAAGAATTTGCAAATGAACAAAGTAAAACACACATATTCCAAGCCAATTACTAAATAGTTAATTTCTTTGTACCAAAACTTTGATTTTTTTTTTCCCAGTTCACTTCTGACATAAAAATTTACTTCTTCCCTAATATTTGGTGCAGTGAGGTGTTGAAAGAATTTGCTAAGTAATCATTGGAAGCTGAGATTCTAGTGAAAAACAAAATGCACGGTTTAAAAATTGAATGTACTAACTGGAAGACAGCAAAAGTTAGATGCTTCTTGCTGTAAATGATTAAACCCAGCAGAGCAGACAAGAGAAAACATGGGACCTGAGCTAAGTAGGGCTTGAGCTAAGAAGGATGCATATTGTATCCTTAAGGGAAATCAAAGAGGTCTTTAATAGTTGTTGCTGATTGTGAATGTGCAACAAAATCCAGCTGTAATCCAGATTTATTTTTCAAGCGTTTTGCTGTGATTTTGAAGGAGCGAGAAAATGAAGGGAAGTGAAAAGGTGTTTTATTAATGCCCCAGCACTCTTCCTGTAGGAGGTTTAAGCATTTGTCACAGTGACCTGGACTTTGGTTCCCTTCAGAACCTTCTTGCACGATGGGTACATGAGTAGATCAAAGACAAATGGCTCTACTTTTCTTGCAGAGAAACAGTGGATCTACTAATTGAGAACTAGATGGACATGAGACACATAGGATATATTTTTTCTGATTTTCTACAACAGGACTGGTTTTCTTAGGATACCCCTCTCCTTTTTGAGCTGGGGGCAAGTGGTTGGTCTTAATTTTTCTGTCTGTAAAAAGGAATAAGATTTTATAGTTTGCATAGGAATGGGCTTTGAGTATTGACATGAGTGAAGTGTTTTCTTCTTATTTAAAAAAGTAATACAGACTAAAATAGACTTTGCATGTGTGTAGTTCTATAAATTTTAATACCTGTATATGTTTCTGTAACCACCACCACAATCATAATTAGAACAGTTCGTGCACCTCCCCCAAATTCCTTTATGCTATTCTTTTGTAGTCACACCCCGCAAATAGTAGGTTTTAAGTTCTTTTATTTTTTTTAAGAAAACTCACTTTCTCATATGAAAGTCTCAATTACCTTTTGTTTGTTCATTTTTTATTCAATAAGTGTTCCTAGCTCATTTTTGAACTAATTCAAAATGACATGGATGGTAAGCTTGCAAAGCTGTTTTTCTTTTTTGTTTGTTTGTTTTTTAAATCATAATGGAGGAAAAGGCTCTGGGAAGATGGCAGCTCTTCAGTATAGCCACACACACAAAAAAAATATTTCCCAAACTTGGCTCATTGCTAGATTGGAATCTGCAAAGAAAACACACTCAAGAAATCTCCCTTGAAGAGGAGGACAGAGGTTTACTTTTTTATTTGATGATTTACCCCTTAACACTTGGTAAATGATGAGTTGATGTTTTCAAAGAAGATTAAGTCAGTGTGGTTAATTAACTGGTAATCAGGTGACTTAAATCAATTAACTTCTTGTTAACAATTTCCATCAATTTTGTAAATAAATGACTAAATCGGTAAATTCTACTCTTAGATTAAAGGTTATTTCCTAATTTATTTTATTGATGACAAATTAGCGATTTTCTCCTCATCTCATTCCTCCCTGACAACTTTTCTCTTAAACCAGCTATAGGTTGAGAGGAACACACCAAGCTAACTTTTTTTTTTTTTAATCCTCACCTGAGGATATTTTTCCATTGATTTTTAGAGAGAGTGGAAGAGAGAGGGAAAGACAGAGAGAAACATTGATAATGAGGGAAACACATTGATTGGTTGCCTCCTGTATGAGCCCCAACCAGGGCCCGGGCCAGGGAGGAGCCTGCAACCAAGGTACGTGCCCTTGACCTGAACCAAGCCCAGGACCTTTTGGTCCACAGGCCGATGCTCTATCCACTGAGCCAAATTGGCTAGGCCCAGGCCACGGTAACTTTTAATATTTGGTTTAAAGGAGAAGTCAGGTTGAAGGACAGCTTTGCTCTTTCATTTCAGCACAATTTGAAAGTAATTTAGGGAAATGAAATTTAATAAGTAAGCATATACATGGTGCCATTATGGTAGAACGGAGGGTAGCAAGTAATGAGGAAACTCACTCTAGGATGAGCTTTTAAGTTTTAAAATGTTCTATTTTATTTTTTCTAAGTTAAAACTGAATGAAGATATAATAAAATGAAACAATTTGGCTGTTAGCTGAAAGTAAACTTGTGGATAGTTTCAGTACTCTAGAGGGAAAATATAAACATATTGGGGCATATTGATTGCATTAGTCTGTAAAGCTTGCCTGTAGTTTTAAAATACCGTAAAATATACAACTAATTTTTTTTTATTTTTTATAATCTTTATAATTGAAAATTTTCTGCTTACATGATTTTATTATGTCTTGGTCTCCAATGAGACATGTGAGCAGGCACTTTTTAAACGTATCTCCCATGTCCTCAAATCTGCCATCGAATTTTCTTAAAGGCATTGAACGCTTGGGGGATTTGCATTGTAGGAAGGATGATATAGGGAATATGTGGTGTCTTGAATAATTTCTGAAGAGTCAGTACATTTAAAAATTTACAAAAATTCTATGCTAAAATCACTCACATTTTATAAAGGAAAAATTCTTAGAGTTTCCTGGAAGGTATAGAAAGTGGCTTAAATTATGGGAATGAACTGTAACCAGTGACATAGATTTAAATCTCCAGCTACCAAGTCAAACACTGGGCTCTTCCTACTATTATAGAAACTCTGGCTATGCCCCCATTCCCCTACTGCTCCTTCTGCATCTGCCCAAGAATCTTCAGTCTTAAGGATCTACCTACCCTGGAAACACTTAACTTGTGGCTGATCCCTTTCTGGTGCTGGTATACCCCCTGGTATTAGAGCTTTGACATTTAGCTTGGTCACTTTTCAGATATGTACCCTTGGGCCACTTGGCCTCTCTGAGCTTCAGTTTTCTGGACTATACAGTGAGCTTTAGTAATTTCTACCCCTCAGGTTCCTGGGAATATTTAAAGGACACTGTGAACATACAGTAAACATTTGGCCCCGCAGGGAACCTGGTGCTAAATCATTCATAGTTGACCAGCTCTTAGTTAGGTCAGTGCAGCAGAGCAGCCACCATGCTGTGGTCTTTTGAAATACAGGAATCACTTGTCAAATTCTCTATCCATAGAACTTGCTGGGGAAAAAACAGAGCTTTTTTTTAAGGAGGTGAAATATTTTCCTCCTCCTCTCCCTCCTCCTCCTCCTCTCCCTCTCTCTCTCCTGGAATCGAACCTGAGATCCTTCAGTCCGCAGACCAACACTCTATCCACTCAGCCAAACCACTCAAGGCTCTTCTCTCTTCTTTTTCCCTAGAAGAAGGAAAGGAGAAAGGCAGAGGGTTTTGAATCCATACCAAAAGGAGGGATAAAGAACTCTACTTGGACACAGAGCAGTCCAAGTAAGACCC
>NW_005353838.1:3263780-3279758 GCF_000412655.1 Myotis brandtii | reverse complement strand
CCCTTGAGTGTGGCTCTTCCACAAAATACCACGTGCAGGCACGCAAGAGTAGGGTGCACATGCATGAGTTGAGTGAGACTGGCTACAAGACGAGTGTGGATGGGAGAGTTGGAAAGGGTTGACCTCAGCGAACGTACCTCAGTCAGATTGAGGACGTTTTTAGCAAAGGCCAGCTTAGGAGTACCCTAATTAAGTTAATAACAATGTACCTACCTATATAGTTTAAGTTTAAAAAATTTGGCTCTCAAAAGAAATTTCAATTGTTGTACTGTTGATATTTGGCTCTGTTGACTAATGAGTTTGCCGACCACTGAGATAGGTAAATAAGCATTGTGCTACAAGGTGGGAGGTATTATAATGGAAGGTCAGGAAAAGGAGTGATGAAGTCATGTAGGCCTGAGGGGCTAAGAGCCAAGGAAGACTGCACAGATTTGGCGTTGGAACTGAGTGTTGAGGGAGGGTGTGTCAGCAGGAGATGGAGCTGGGAGAGGGGACTCTGGTTAGACTGTGAAGGACTTTGTATGTCAAGTTCAGAAGTTTAGTGCCTTTGAAGAATATAAGTTGGGAAGTGCAATGATCTGACTTCCATTTACTAAAGGTAATGCTCACTGCAATGAGGAAAATCAGGTCAACCAGATGATTGGAGAATTACTATAATCATCTGAGTGACAGATGATGAGGGTTGAACTAAACTTGTAGACCTGGAGGTGACCAGAACGGGAGAGAGTAAAGCTTGGAATGTAGAGAAAGCTTTTATTTGTTGCTCTTTTTGATAATTCCATTATTTGTTCAATTAGTTGATATGTTTTGTTTATGGGAATATTAGAAATGTCTTTTCAGTGTACACATATGTTATTTATATTCATAAAAACGTGATGATATTTATGAATCCTCTTGTCTGAAAAAGTTCTAGCTTATTGGCCATCTGGGCACGGTGTGTGATGTTTTCTTTGGTTTAGCTCATTGATTCCTAGTTGGTGCAGCTCCCTTAGGGAGCATCTGGATGTGTGTAGGGGTATTTTTTGTTGTTGTTGTCACCATGCCTTAGTGTCACTGCTAGCATGTAAGAAGGCAGAGGACAGGGATGGTAAACCACCTGCAATACATAGGACAGTTCCACACTACAAGGAATTGTCCAATCCCAAATGCCAATAGTTTCTCCGTGAGAGCCCATCTTGGTTGATAGGGAGTGAACACAGATGCAGGGAGGAATAATACTGGTAGTAAGAGCTGACATTTTCCTGAAACTTACTACATGCCTCTGATATAGGCCCCATAATTATACAGTTTAATGCTGTGGCAGTCCAGGGAGGTAAATACTATTACTATCTCCATTTTACAAATGATTAAACTGAGGCAGGGTAGGAGGTTTGGCTCTGGATCTTGTGCACTGAACTCTAATGCTCTATTTTTTCCACATTTTATTTGATTGATTCTGTAACTTTTATTGAACCCATACTCAATTTAATAAAATAAATCCATCAATTATAAGAGGAAAGGAGAAATACATTTGTGTTGTGTACTTATAGTTTATTAAATTTCAAAATACACATATTGGAAACATTTCTTCCAGTTTAGTAGAATATCGGTAGAATTTCTCCTCGAATTGTTTTTTAAAATATGAAAAATGTTTGATGACATTTGTTTAAAATTAGAGTGGCTTTATGGATTGGGAGAAATTCTTATTTGATGATCAAACAACTGGTGCTCTGTAAATGTCTGGTGAATGGAATTGACTCCATGGTGGCTTTAGAGGGGGTCATGATCTTGCAAATTTGTTTCTCACTTCACATAAAAGGGAATCTGCCGCAAGCACGATCTTCATAATTTGTAGGCATGTATCAGTGATATTGGATGAAGAATGTGGCCCTTTCTTGGACATGCCTTACACTTTCCTGCTTCTGTGCCAGTTCCAGTTTGTTCCTCTGCCAGGCATACCTTCCCTTCAGACCCACATGCTGCAGTGTAAGTGCAGCTTCCTCCACAGGGCCTTTCTTGATCTCCACTGAATGTTATCTGAACCTCTCTTACAGCACTTCTCATCATACCATGAATTACAATTATTTATGTATGTATTTTATCTCTTCCTCTAGAATAGGACCATTGATGCTAAGAGTTATGCCTGCCTCCTCTTGTATTCTGTGTCTGGCACAGAGCCCTGAATGAGCTGGAACTCAAGAAATCTTTTGTTAATGGAAAGTTAAAAGGACTATATGAATTGTTGTAAAGCAACTCCATCATTTAAGGGAGGTGATAGGCACACTCTAATCTGGACTGGTGTTATAAAGAGGATTTTGTTGGGCTTGAACGAGATGGACATTTGTTTCTTATAGAACCAGCAGTAGGCTACCTGGTATTTCCATGGTATCATCAGGGAACTAGGCACTTATCTTCCTACTCTGCTATTCTCTGCTGGTGGCTTCCATCCGTAACTTCACCTCATTGTCCAAAATAGCTTTTATAGCCATAACCATCTCTGCTCCAGGCTAGATAGTAGGAATGGAGGAGGAAAAAGAAGGGTGTGCCATCTCTCTTTCAAAAAGACTTCCTGAAAGTCCTACATACCACTACTGCTTGTATTTCATCTTATTGATGACCACACTTAACTGAAGTCTGGGAAATGTAGCCTTTTATAAACACACTAGAGGCCCGGTGCACAAAATTTGTGCATAGAGGTGGGGGGTGTCCCTCAGCCTGGCCTGCAATCCAGGAACCCTCGGGTAGGGTCCCTAGGCCTGGCCGGTGATCAGGGCCTATCAGGGCTTTCCTTCCCCCGGCTGCCAGCAGCTGGCCCCGCCTCCTGCTGCTGCCACTGCCTGCCATCTGTGCGGCGTTGCCCCCGCCCTCCTCTGCCACCGGTCTCCTCCCTCTGCAGGCGACAGGCATGGGGTGCGATTGCTTGGCTGGCCTGGGTCTCCCTCTGAGGGGCAATTGCTGGCCAGCCCCGCACACCCCCCACAACATTGTTGGCTGGTGGCCTGGGCCTCCCTCTGCGGGGCGATTGTGGGGCGATGATGGGACCCCCAACCAATCGCATTGCACCTGCCTTGGCTGGCCTGGCACCAGTGTGTATCATAGAGCGGTCATCCTGAAGGTCATCCAGATGGTTATTCTGCTGTTCGGTCGTTCAGTGGATTTACATATTATACTTTTATTATTATAGATTGTTCACCTGAATAAAATTGGGATTCTGTTTCTGAAGAGGAAGGGGGAATGAAAATTGAGGTAGGCTGCTGTGGTCTTGACCAGGTGACACTGGGCATTTGTTCAGCTTTGCAGATTACTTTTTTTGGGAGAGACATAGACATTTTGAAATGAATTTGGAAGAGAGAAACAAGGATGATGAGAGAACTGGAAATCATGTTATGGGAGGAATGATTGAAAGACTGGGGATTTTTGTTTGGAGGAGAATCAGGGGAACAGTGGCTAGCTCTCTCTTCAAATATTCAAAGGACCATCCTATGGAAGAAAGATAAAACCTATTTTTAATGATTCTAAGGATAGGAAGGAAAATGTAGGCACATAGCATGCACCAAAAGAATGTTGGAATTAGACTTTAAGTTCTCTTTTAGCTTTATAGTAAAGACCTTTTATAGTAGAGATGTTTACCATATATATGCATCTGCAAGATTTGATTTTGAGTTTATAAATACTGCTGGTTCTCTGGTTCTTTATATCAGAACTAGAGGCCTGGTGCATGAAATTCATGCATGGGGTGGTGGTGGTGGTGGTGGTTCCCTCAGCCCGGCCTGCACCCTCTGCAATCGGGGACCCCTCGGGGGATGTCCGACTGCTGGCCCACAGGGATTGGGCCGAAACTGGCAATCGGACGTCCCTCTCGCAATCCGGGACCGCTGGCTTCTAACTGCTCACCTGCCTGCCGGCCTGATCACCCCTAACTGCCTCTGCCTGCTGGCCTGATCACCCCTAACCGCCTCTGTCAGCCGGCCTGATTGCCCCTAACTGCCCTCCCCTGCCGGCCTGATCGCCCCTAACCACCTCTGCCTTGGCCCCTGCCACCATGGCTTTGTCCAGAAGGAGGACTGGATGACCGGAAGATGTCCGGTCTATCCGGTCTAATTAGCACATTACCCTTTTATTAGTATAGATTCCCTTTTGTTAATAGTTGCTATAGTGGTGATACTGTTAGCAGTTTATATTTTGAAAAGCTCAGGACTTTTCCTTTCATGAGAGGTGGTCTCTGTTTCCTTCATGCTTAGTCTTTTTCAAAAGGTCAAGTCAAAACAATTTCCACACTTAAGGGGAACTGAGGAGAAGTCTTAGATTGTAGATACTAATATCAGAGTTTAGTAATTCCATATTGTCTAACTCAGAATCCAATAAATATTGCCACTATCAACTCCTTTGGACTAAGATATCTGTGTTTAGTCAACTGGTTAATTTTATTTAGTTAAATATAAAGTCATTTTTTTAAAAGAGATCTTTATTTTATTTATTTGTTTTTGTTAATCCTCACTCGAGGATATTTTTCCATTGATTTTTTAGAGAGAGTGGAAGGGCGGGGGAGAGACAGAGTAAGAGAGACACATCAATTGGTTGCCTCCTATATGCACCCCAACCAGGGTCAGTGATAGATACTGCAACCACCGAGGTGTATGCCCTTGACTAGAATTGAATCCAGGACACTTCAGTCCACGGGCTGACACTATCCACTGAGCCAAACTGATTAGGGCTATTACCAAGCATTTTAAACACTCCTGAAATGTAAGTGTTGGATACATCTTAAAAATATTATAAAACAGAGAAATAAACTAGCAAAGAGTTAATTTATTTCACCAAGTAGTGATGTATTTTTGAAAGTGCATGAAAACTTGCCTATTTTTGTGAATTACGTTCTATTTCTTTTTTTTTTTTTTTAGCTCACTTTTATTTTGAATATAGATATTTTTGTCTCTTGTGAACCTGGGATATAAGAAATATAAGGAGAGAGTATAATTTAAAATAAAAGTATAATGTAGTAATAAGATAATGTAAAATTTATGTATTGAATCAACTTTATTTTGGCAGGGGAGAGGATCAGCTATCATTCTAATTAGGTTAATTTAGAAAGATTCTCAAACTGGGTTGCAGATTATGAATATAGAAGTCTTAGAGTATAAGCAAATACAGGGTTGGGCAAAAGTAGGTTTATAGTTGTTCGTATAGAAAAAGACATGCAGTACGGAATATATAGTCAATAATATTGTAATAACTATGTATGGTGCCAGGTAGGTACCTGAAATAGTGGGAGGAACACTTAGTAAAGTATATGATTGTCTAACCGCTATGCTGTACATCTGAAACTAATATAAAATAATGTTGAATGCAAACTGTAATTGAAAAAGAAAATTAAATAAAAAAGATAAAAAATAATGAAAAATATATTTAGGTTATGGTTATTACAAGAGCTTTATTAATTCAAAAGAATGTCACAGTGCAACTGTGAACCTATTTTTGCCCTGTATATATGAAACAGAAAAAAAAAACACTAAAAATTTCAAAGGGAGACAATATGTAGAGTTTAAAGTATCAGAAAACACTTGGCCAACTCTAGTAACAATAGCTCTCATTGGTTGAACACTTACTCATGTACCAAGCCCATAGTCCTTATTCTATCTTCATATTAATTTTATGAGTAGGAGCCCTTATTATTTCCATATTTAGATGGGGAAACGGAGGCATGAAAATGAAATATGCCTGCCATAGTATTAGTAAGAGGTGGAGCTGGGGTTTGAACCCAGGCTGCATGACTCCAGGGGCTTACCTCTGGAAAGTTGCTTGGCTTCTAAGCAGTCTTCGCTTTCCCCTTCCTTACCTCTCCACCCCAATTTTAGAGTAGTGTGTCAAGCATACAGCCACCTGGTTATTCAGACTTTATTTCTTAACCTTCTGTGGAAAAACTGTTGGCTTTTAGATATGCTGGGCTGAATGGAAGGAGGGAAATACAGATTCTTAGACTTGATATGCTTTCCTAAAGTGCACCATGTACACACACACACACACACACACACACACACACACACACACACACGGTAGAATTGGAGAATCTTGTGTTTCCAGTGGAAGGAGTTCTTGGCTATAAACAGTAGAGTAAGGGGTTTCAGTTTACAAAAGAACCCAAACTACAGTGTTTCAATAAGTCGTGTTCATTTGTTACTTGTTTTTCTAGGCCTTTGAAATCAGTGCTTTCGCAATATTGCTGCAGGGCCTTTTTCTTCAGCATAGATTTATCTAAGACAAATTACATTGATCCAGAGATGTCTCCAAGTTCTCCTGGAAAGCCCTTAACTGGTCTGTGCTTGTATGGAAAAATGCTGCTGAAGAGTTTCTGGTATCAGCAAAGATGCCTAGTACAGGTTCCACCACCTATGTGGTACGGTATCAGGAGCTCTGATAAGATACGGTATCCACCTAAAATCTGCCCCATCAAATTGGCGAGGAAGGTATTTGGGCACTAGAGAATGCCTAAAATGCCACAGTGAGAAGATTCATTCTTTTGAGGGCTTCCTATTTTCTGCTGAAAGTGTAAATATCCATGGAAAGGCTTTAAAAATCCTTTAAACGTTGCTGTAAGTTCACTGGGAGCAGATTTTGAAGGTCATTCATTGTCAATTCAGGCCAGGTAGAAAGCCACGAAAACTCCAGCCACAATATAGGAATCCAAGGGAGAGGGAAGGAAAGGATTTTTAGACAAGGGTGGGGAAATGAAACAGAGGTAGGACCATTGAAGTAGATAAGACCCTAATCGCCTCATTCCTGGGCTATCAGAAGAGCCTTTTAAGTTTAAGTTGCTTTCCCCTCTTTGTAACTTTACCCACAAAATGTAGTGAAGTGTTGAGTGGTCTTAATAAACAGTGAACATAACCTTTCTTGGAAAACTGGATTCACTTAGTTTCTGGCAGGAAATGGGATGGTTGTATTTGCTTGCTTGAGAGCCACATTGCTCTGGGTTGGTAGTGTCCTAGCAGTGGTTATTCTGCCTCCTTAAGAGCACACAGATAAGACTTCAACATATGTTTGTTGGGTTGAATTGAGTTTGGAGCCTCTGCTCTGTGAGGTGGAGACTTGTTAGGAGGGTTGTATGGTCTCTCTGTTTCTTACCAGGAAGCCTAGGGCTGGGATTATAGCAATGGGATATTTTATTCTTTCTTTTGGAATGGTTGGATGCCTAGGTTTACAGAAATCCATTCTCATTCAATCAGAAAGAAGGTAACAACTTAAAATGATCAAGTTTTCCTGTGGATGTGTTGTAAAGGCATTATCACAAATAATTCTAGTTAAAGAATGTTTGTAGCATTTTTCTATCCATAAGAGAAAGTTTAGAGAACTAGGTTAATGAATATCTTACCACTTTTGGGAAGAATTTGAAAGTTCATTCTTTGGAACCTAGGACCTGCAGAGTTTCTGAACTTTCTAAATGGAAAACTTATAAAGCTTAGTTTCAGTTGATTAAAATCCTGATTTTCCCCAGTTCTCTGCCATATGTTGAGGCATGAGCTGAGGTCAATAGGAATCCTTTTATAACTATAAAAAGGTAACTATGTCCAAGTTTAATGTGCAGTGTAAGGATTTAAGGTCTGCTCTGGGAAAGCCTGTATATTTATCTTCAATTATTTTTTTGGTGTTGAAATTATACACTTACAATATTCCACATAAAAACTCCAGAGGATCATCTGAGATTGAATGATTTAAAATAGACAAAAATGTAAAAATGCTCATTGTAGGAAAATAGAAAAATGCATGAAGAAGATAAAAAAAACAACAACAACCAAGGGCAGACTTGGTTTTGGCTCTAGCTTGACCTCTGTTTCTTGGAATAAATCTTGATGTCTAGTCTTGCTGTTGACTCCAGACTGGGCCAATGGATACTTGTTCATGGCCAGGAGGCAACACAACCACCATACATTCTTGTTCCCAATTCTGAGCCTCCTAGGAGCAAAGTGGCTCCTAAAAGCAAGGTTTTGGAAATGGGGACTAAACAGGTCTTATTTGGTGAAGGTATTGATCCTTGAGTATTTTATTTCCTAGAATGTTAGAATTGGATGAGGGGTGGGAATGCCCAGGAGGGAACCGCTCTCTATGGAGGGATTGCTGAATTCAGTCATTGTGCTAAATCCTCACCAGAACCTGATTTTGCAAGTCAGAAATTTTGCAGATAAGGAAATTGCATATCAGTTTAAATCCAAATCCACCAAGCTGAGTCAGCTAAGCAACACATATTTGTTGAGTGAAGATTCAATGGGAATGAGAGGAACAGTTCTTGCCCTCATGGAATTTAGAGTTTAGTTTGATTTGGGGACGGTCAATACTATTACAAGGGTTGAAACTGATGTGCCTCTTGGCTCTTAATCTGGCATTTTCTCCATTAGTATTTTATTTTATTATTTATTACTAGAGGCCCGATGCACGAAATTCGTGCAAGGGGCTCAGCCCCCACCACTGGGGCCGCTGCCTCTGCCTCAGCCCTCGCAGCCCCGTCTTCATCCGAAAGGTCGTCCGGAAGGATGTCTGGTCTAATTAGCATATTACACTTTTATTATATAGGATTATTTTTTGTTTTAAAAATCTTTATTGTTGAAAGTATTATATATGACCCCTTTTTCCCTCTTTGACTGCTTCTAGTGGGCCCCCAACTCCCAACTCTTCCATTAGTATTTTATTTTGGCTCTTATAAAAAAGTCTGAATTTATTACTAAATCTAATTAATTATTATAATACCTAAGGTCCCACTCATTTATTCATTGTTTAATTCAGGACTGTCACCAAATTTCCAGAATTGAGACAGCCACTGAAAACTCTATTTTTGGCCAAATTCTTAATGTGATTGCCTTTTTAAAAAGTGTAACACAGGTAAAATTTCAGTAAGCAATGGTTTTAATTATTTGTGTCAGTTATTAGAGATTTTATTGTATGCACTTCCTAGTACAGTTTACTACCGAAACCATTACTTTTTCCCATAAAATTCTAAGATTCTATTTTAATAGATGGTTTAAAAATTTTTACTGTCACTACTTAAAATGCAGATTAGGCAACATCTTAGGAAATATACTCTACCCTTTTTCTTCTTGCTTCTGACAATCCATTGCTAATGAATTCATAATTCTATTTTACCTGACATTAATATTGGGACATTTTAAGTTCACCATATATAGTCAGAAGCTCAAACACCATTTCATTACACATAGATATCAGTTGATGACAATATAATGTTGTTGATTCTATGTCAACAAACTATTGAGTTGTTTCAAGTCATCACAATCACATTGTAACATGAAGTGATGACATTTATGGAGCCTGGAAGTGATTTGGAGACCTATAAATGCTGTTTGAGCCCAGGCAGAACAAACCAGAGCAAAGGACACCTGGTGTGACAGATAACCTGCTGGCTTGGCATGTTCTGAAGTTCTCTTTGGCTCAATCTGTTAAAATCAATATAAGAGGAGACACAAGAAATCCAGTGTCATTCTACCTTGAAAATCTTTGCAAATATAATAGGTCCTATTTTATAGATTTCCAAGTTAACAAAATCAGCTTTACCTTTGACTCTGTATAGGGAAACTAAAATCATGATCATGTTGTTAGCAAATTGCTTATAATAAAAATGACAAGTTTTGATTTGTCGAATCAGATGTTCTCTTGTAGCCTTTATTTTTTTTTTGTGGGGGCAGTACTCTACACTTCAGAGTAATGCTGGATATAAATGTAATATTTTGCATAATATGGGGGAGGGGGAAAGCGGTCTCATTCCGCATTGAATTAGCAGAGAATGACCTGAACTTATAAATAGGCTCCCGAGGATTTGGGGCTGACTTCTTAGAGTCTTCGTGCAGGTCAGCATGGAAAATGACTATTGAATTGTTGAACTGTTTTTAGACTTTAAACAGCAGGGTCCCTTATAAAAGTCCACAAATCATCAAGATCTCAAGACTTTATCTTTTGGAACTCATCTTGGCCTCACCCATATATCTTAATACATCATATATTGTTCATTTATTGAGGGTCATCTGGGTACTAGGAGGTACTGTGCTAGGCACTGGGATTACAGAAGTATTTATTCCTGCCTTAGGAGCTTAAGGTTTAGAATAATGTTCTGTTCATGGTAGAATCATAATAAATTACTGACAGCTACTATCACTCTTCTTTGGGTTATTTAATTGCATCTGCTTCTTCTGTTCTCTATATCATGTCATTGTCGAAGAATAGAGTTTCTGCTTATAAAATCCTTTCTGAGATATAACTTGTCACTAGAGGAAAAAAAAATTCAAAAATACTTTGTAAAACACCAGCAAACCAGCTCTTTAAAAAAGTAATGACAATACATTTTTTATTAAAAATGTTGACTTTAGTTTACCAAATGGTTAATTATCAGTACTCATTATCCAAGAACAGGCTTTTAAACTAAATAACTAAATAACATGGAGTAAGAGAAGAGGAATATAGTGGGGTGTTTGCACAATTCGGTCAAGAATTACGAATGATTTAGCCCATGACTAGAGAATTACCAAATCCACCAGTTGGGAGTCAGTTTCTTCTCCTTTTGCTGCTATTGTTGTAATTTCCAGGATCAAGCCATTGTTTATTTGATAATCTGATGTTAATCTGCTTGTTAAACTGACCAAAAAAGATTCTTGAAGTTTTAACACATAATTTGATTTATGGTTCAACACTTGGGTCTAATTAATCAGAAAAACCCCAGTTTGATGCTGTCTATAAATGCTGTGTTTGGGTTAATAGTGGGTCTGTCACACCATTTATAAACCTTAAGCAGGACAGCTGCCTGCATGGAGATGCATATAGTTGCTTATTTCTCACAAGTGTCTCTTTCTTTTTTGAGTGTTTGATTTCATTGAACCATTTTCTAATATTTATATTGCTAATTAAGAAGCCATATAGGAATACTTTGGGCAATTTGGGCTAGAAATAAGCTCTTTAAATGGGGGTGATTTATAGTTTCTGTATAAGTGTGTTGAATCATTAAGTGCTGAAGGGCATTTTACTCTTTTCTTAAGTAGTCTGATTCATTGGGTCCTTATTTACTGAGCAGGCGGACTCTCTTAAATTTTCTTCTGTTTGGATAGTGTTCTTTTCAACATCCTACATAAGTGTAGCTCTTTGGCCATTAAAGAAGTAAATAACCAATTAGACTCTTGGGGGGAGTGGGGACTAAGGCCTTATTTTTCTTCCATGCGGAGGAGGAGTTCATCTATAGTAACCTCAGCAGACTTAGCTGATAGAGAAAGCACTGCGTGAATTATTGGGGGAAGTAGCAATAAAGACTAATACATTTCAGTGTTTGGGTATTTGCTGGCAGGAAGTTTTCATTGCTGAGCATTTTTGGTAAAAACTTGGACTTTTTAAAAATGTTTTAGGCACTTACATGAATATATATATAGTGAGTGTATGTGGTAGGGTTGGGGAGAGGACATTTGAAGAAATTATTTTCTGTTCTGGTAATTACACGCATAGATGCGGAAAGGTTGCACCATAAAGCAGGTGTATTTAGGACTTTGTTTTTTATAGTAGCAATCCTTTATATTAATGAGGAACTGCTTGAGGATTTTAGATTTGTTTCTTTTTTTCCTGGTGTGACTCCCCCCCTCAACTCTGCCTCCTCCCCCCCCACCCCCCTCCCCAGTGGGGAAGCCTGTGGACCGACTGTGGAGCATTCCAGGGTGAAACAGGCCTCCTTGGAACTTAGATTCTTTATCACACTCCCAGGGGAGTGCATTTCAAGTTGCTGGTACTAGCAGCTGCAGCCTGATATTGCCCAATCCCAGGCCCTCTTATTGATGGGTGGGAGGGAGTGGGATTGCTGTTTAAAAATTTTTATTATCTTTAGAAGGGAAGAATTTATTATAGGGGTTTTCTTAGATGATCTCTTTCATGTGGGTTAAGAGGTTTTGAGCTCTGAATGTCCAAGCTGCTTAGAGGTTCTAAGTTGTTTTCAAATAGGGGTGGTACTGCCGCTCTCTACGGGTGTTTGGACATGTATAGGGTTGTTACAGTGACTAGGGGATGGGCACTACTGGAATTCCACATGTGGGGGCCAGGGACACTATACATCTTGCTTTGCCCAGGGCAATTGAATAAATAATTGCTTCACCCTATATGCCCAGCATCCTCTCAAGAACTCCCGAGAAGTGAAGTTTTATAGATAATGCTCTGCAGAGTTGATTGACACTGGTTGTAGGCGTAGGAGGCACTCAATGAAAAATAAATGGATGTAAGAGACTTCGGGGAAGAGGAGAAAGGCAGGTAGCTAGTGTTGAGATGAAAATGGAGAAGAGTAGCTCAATTAGAAAAGGTGGAAACTTAATTTCCCACTTCTCAGAATTGAGGGGCTACTTTGATAGTGCATCGCATTATTCTGCTGGCTTTTGACCATTGGAAAGACACTTTAAAATTAAGCAATTATTTAAGCCATCTTTGAGATCAACTGACTATTTTGAGGGTTGACTGAATTATGTAGGCTGGATGCTCAGTCACATTCAGCTTGGAGAGGACGGCGGGGAAAGGACAATAGAGCACCTTTGGTAGCATCTGTGGGCCATGTTGGCCATTTGCCATGCAACTAGAGGCCTGGGACAACCTGAGGGGCTGCAAGGTGAAGCTCATCTCTGCTAGTAGCCTGTTAGTGAGCTGCCTACCAGCCTGCTCACTGAGCTCATGCTCTGGGCAAAGCATCTGTGGGCCATGTTGGCCATTTGCCATGCAACTAAAGGCCTGGGACAACTAGAGGGGCTGCAAGGTGAAGCCCATCTCTGATAGTAGCCTGTTAGTGAGCTGCCCACCAGCCTGCTCTGGGCAAGGTTCTGGGGAATGAAGTGGAGCCCCACATCCTTCTCATGGCCAAAGTCTGCATCCTAGTCCAGGCTTGCATCTGCCCAGAGCGGACCTTTAGTTTTAACAGTTACTGGCACTAGTGATTTCTAAGGCTTCTTACTCTCAGTCCATTTGATCATGTCGTTCTTTTTTTAAAAAATACATTTTTTTTATTGATTTTGAAGAGGAAGGGAGAGGAAGAGAGAGAGTTCTAAGGCTTCTTACTCTCAGTCCATTTGATCATGTCATTCTTTTAAAAAAATATATATTTTTTATTGATTTCGAAGAGGAAGGGAGAGGAAGAGAGAGAAATATCAGTGATGAAAGAGAGAATCATTGTTTGGCTGCCTCCTTCCTGCCCCCTAATGGGCATGTCCTCTTGACCAGAATCGAACGCAGGATCCTTCAGTCTGCAGGCCAATGCTCTGTCCACTGAACCAAATTGGCTAGGGCTGATCATACCATTCCTTTGCTTGGTATTCAAGACCCTCTCTTTTCCATCTCCCCAGCCTTGTTGTCCACCACTCTACAAGAGGTTCTCTGTGCTTTGTGCATGGAGGCCTGGTCATTAAGTCTTCACCCATGTTAGGCTTCTCTCAAGTTGTTTGAGCCCTACACTCTGCCTGGTCCCTCCTGCACATCCCCAACACCCCAGTGCAGTGCCGCTTTCCTTCATGAACTCTCCTCTGATCACTCTAGCCTGTGATGTTAATTTTTTCCTCCCCAAGACCAGTTAGTTCTTAATTGTCTCTGCTGCTTATGTGGAACCAAAGCATCTGCTGTCATTTGGCATAGCTTTGGAGTCAGACTGCCTAGATGTGAATTCCCGATCCACTGTCTACTAGCTGTGAGATTTAATCAAACCTCAGTTTCCTCATCTACGAGATGGGGCTATCAATATTATCTCACAGGGTTGTTGTGAAGACAAGAGAGATAATATATAGAAAGCACCTAAATGCTTCTGGCACATAGTAAATTCTAGGTGATTGAAAGGTGTCATTTCTTTTGTGGGAAGTGGGATGAAAAAGAGCGTAGACTCTGGAATCACACAGGTCCTGTTCTGAATTAGACTCTGACATTTTCTACTTCTGTGACCCTGGGGGAAACTTATTAATGTCCCTGAGATTCAATTTTCCCTTCTATTAAATAAGTACAAATCCCACTTCATAATATGTCTAAGAGGGTCTAATGGATGTGTATAAAGCCTGATACAGCAAGTGCTCAATTAATAGCAGTTATTGTTGTTGCAAGGTTATTTAATTTATAATGTATAAATAAATTTATAAACTCTATGAAAAGGACCATATCTTAGCTTTCTTTATTTCTTCCACAAACCCTACAACAATGTTTTGCACTTAGTAGATATGACTTTTTTTGGGCTTTATTGAATCTGAATCATTCTTTTGTTCTTTTTAATTTTTATTGCACTTAAATGATGTGTGTACATGATCACTCATCAATTGTCTTGTAGGTTTTGCTTCCAAGTCTTTGATTTCTTGAAATGTTCTCTTACTATTGTTTTGCTCTATCAAAACATCAGGGCTCTGAAACAATAATTTGGAAAGAGCAGTCAATTCAGTGGTTTGCAAACTGGGTGAAAACACACACACACACACACACACACACACACACACACACACACGAATTCTGGCTACCTAATTAGTGGTCTGTTATAAAACCAGGCAGCAGAAATACTGCACAGAAAGAGAGGCTAGGTTGGTTTGCTGAGCATGTCTTGTTTCAGTTCCATCAATTGAGTCCTTGACGGTTCCACCAGTTGACATTAGGCAGAGCAAGGTCTTCCACACAATTTGTTACCCTTGGCTGTCATGGCTGCAGTGTAAAGTTTTGGAAATAAGCAAGCAACTAAATGTTCAAAAGAGGACTGGCCTTGCTGGTGTGCATGAGGTGTGAGAATTATAGTGAACCATCACCCAACTTATAAACATCAGAAATATGTCTATCAATATCAAGGGAATAAAAATAAAGTACAGAAAAAGTGAAGTAAAATTATGGATGACTTAGGGAATTGCCTCTTAAATTTATTTGTCTCTTTGAGTTCCATGAAGTGGTACTATTAAAATGTCATGTAGTATTTGTTTTTACATGTATTTTTGTTGATTTCAGAGAGGAAGGGAGAGGGAGAAAGAGGTGGAAACATTAATGATGAGAGAGAATCACTGGTCGGCTGCGTCCTGCATGCCCCACAATGGGGATTGAGCCCGCAACCTGGGCATGTGCCCTGACCAAGAATTGAACCATGACTTCCTGTTTCATAGGTCGACACTCAACCACTGAGCCATGCCAGCCCGGCTCATGTAGTTATTAAAAAGAGTACCAAGTGTCTGGAAGGACGAGCACATATTAAAAGGGTCTATCAGGAAAATAGGATTCGCCATAGAAATGACCTTACTCTGTTAACTTTCGGCAATGTTCTCTCGACTGACTTGCCTTGCTCTCGTAAGAAGAGAATTCATGAGCCAGAAGAGAAACTTATAAGGAAAGGGTAAAATAATGAGATGGTTATTAATGTGACTCAATATTTTTCTCTTTTTGTAAACTTCTGAATATTCCTCTTATTTTAAATTATTCCAGATTTCATTTTTGGTATAGTTTTAAAATAGTAAATTCCAATTTGAAGTCTCATTATTTGCCTCCTTGGTGGTTTTGTATATCTCTGATATATAATCATCCCAAGAGACTGAATTTTATAAAGAGGAATCTTTATTACCTGATGAATATGTATTGACTATTTCCTGTGTGCCCAGAGCTAGAGGCTGTACAATATACAGAAGTGGTGTTTTCAATCCAGTGTTCTTACTCATCCTGGAAAAACACACAACTTATTCCCTCCTCTAGGCACTACCTGTTACTCTAATATCTTATCTTAGCACATTCTTAGTCCAACACTTAGACCAGAAATCTTGTGATATGCCTATTTATAAAGAACGAATTAACAGAAGTGGTGTTTTCAATCCAGTGTTCTTACTCATCCTGGAAAAACACACAACTTATTCCCTCCTCTAGGCATTACCTGTTACTCTAATATCTTTAGCACATTCTTAGTCCAACACTTAGACCAGAAAGCTTGTGATATGCCTATTTATAAAGAACGAATTACTTTAAAAAAAATAAATCTTTATTGTTCAGATTATT
>NW_005353838.1:3253818-3262366 GCF_000412655.1 Myotis brandtii | reverse complement strand
TTGTTTGGGGTTTGGAGGTGCCCAGATGAGGCCCAGCTGTGAAGCAATGCAAGCTGCTGTGGGGCCTTGGGCCTTCTTTTGGATGTTCTGTGTCTCTCTGAACCAGCTGCAGTTTGTTAGGTAATTTTAGATCCTCAAAGGGTCAGGCCTTTCATATGCAGAAGCCTTTGCTAGCAGCTTGGGTGGGGCGGGGTCTCAGGGATTCAACAGGGCGGAGCAAACAGGTATGGCTGATCCTCAGCCCTGTCCTAGAAGGCCCCCGGGTCTCAGTGTCCTGTCTCAGTGTCCCGCGGTAATCGCTGCAAGCACCTCTGAGAGAAAACCGCACTCGAGTTCCGCCCGCTGCTAGACAGTCCAGTTTCTACCCATAACTGGAGTTCAGAGCAGTCAGGAGCTTGAGCCTCCCTCCCGATTGAAAAAGACACCAGCGTCCTCCGTTGCCAGCCCTTTCCACGTGCGCTTCCGTACCTCTGCACTTTATTTCCGCACCTCCTCTGAGTCTCAGTGTGCTTTTCTCTTTCCTTCTAGTTGTAGAATTTCCACTCAGCCAGCCTTCCTGTGGTTCTGGGTGATGTCTGTTTTGTCTTTTAGTTGTAATTTTGAAGTGGTTGTGCAAGGCAGCAATTTCAGGTGTTTACCTATGCCACCATCTTGGTTTCTCTCAAGAATGAATTACTTTTGTTTTATCTGCAGCTTGGGGGCTCTATGAGGTTTGGAAAATAAGTTTATCCTTATATCTAATATAATTCTTTTTGAAGAGATAGAAACCCCTCCCCCCCTTTTTAAATTTCCCTGAATTGCTTTTGATTGTTGCAAATTTTCCTAAGTTCAAGAATTTTTACGTGCAATGTTTGCTGCCAGGTAGGCTACTAGTCTCCAATTGAATTATATGAGCATATGCTATGGATTCCATACCAGCCCAATTAATGAATTCAATTAATGTTGATAGCAGCTTTGGAAAAATGTCAAATTTTTATACTTATTCTTGAGTTTGGTAGTTTGTGTGTGTGTGTGTGTGTGAAAGGAAACAGAACAGTGGTCAATATAGCACTGATACTGGAACAGAACTGTCAGGTCCAAATCCTTGCTTTGTACATATTTTCTGTTTGATCTTGGGCAAGTTACTGAACTGCTCTATGCCTCAATTTCTTTATGTTCATAATAATGGTATCTAATATGGTTGTTATGAAGATAAAATGATAACGTTGGCGAAGTGCTTAGATCAGTGCATGCATTTAAGTACCACATGTGCATTTTTTTTGTCATCTTTGCACCATCTATTTTTATTCTTGGGAAAGGCTAGTACTGGGGAGATAGGGTGTCCATTTGGTTCTAAAGGTTCCTCGTCAATAGCTGCCTGGTTCTTAATAAAAGTTTTTTTTTTCTCCCAGCATGCATTATGATGTTTTCTTCCTTATATTTTATTAGAGGAAAAATATTTAAGGCTATTGTTTGCAAAATTACCTTTTGGTTAAAACTGGTTTGGTTGAATATGGGTGTTTAGAGACCATTTGTTGAAAAAAGTTTTAAATTTTGCTCTACTTAGATTTTTTTCTCCCATAAACTTTGTTTGGTTCCAGTGTATGAAATTCACCCCCACTTCCATTGTTGTTTGCACTTCAAGTTATTGAACTGTAAAGCGTAGATAGTGTCTAATAACTTCTAGAGAGGTTGTAAGTAAAGGCTACTTATTTAAAATAAAACACTCAGAAAATAGGGGCACCTGCAACTGTTTATCAGGCCAGATCTAGATCTATTCATCAGCAGTTTTTTAAAAATATATATTTTTATTGATTTCAGAGAGGTGAGGAGAGAGAGAGAGAGAAACATCAATGATGAGAGAGAATCATTGACTGGCTGCCTCTTGCACGGCCCCCTACTTAGAATTGAGCCTGCAAACTAGGCATGTGCCCTGACTGGGAATCGCACTGTGACCTCCTGGTTCATAGGTCAACGCTTAAACACTGAGCCACGTTGGCCAGGCCACCAACAGTTTTTTAAAAAATTTTATTGAATTTATTGGGGGGACATTGGTTAATAAAATTGTATAGGTTTCAGGTATAAAATTCTATAATACATCATCTGTATATTGTATTGTATGTTCACCAAAGTCACCTCTGCTTCCATCACCATTTACCCTCCCCCGACCTTTACCCTCTTCTACCTCCCCAACCTTCTTCCCCTCTGGTAATCATCATACTGTTGTTTGTTTCTCCAGCAGTTTGTTTTTTAAATAGTACATGTTACCTTTATAATAGAATGAATGACAGGCTTCTGACACTAGTGGAGCATATTGGTTGATTGCCAAGAGATTACCCAGCAATGATAGAGTATTAATCATTTGGGAGTTATAACAGGCACGGAAGTTAATATTAAAAAAGTGAATTTGACAAATGATTTATCATGGATATTTTGATAAATTGAGTAAATTGGGTTTGATATATTACTTTAGATAACTATTTGGGAGATCAAATGTAAAAGGCACTAATTATAGAGTTAGTTAATTGCAAAACTTCCCCTGTTGGGTTACATTTTATGTGATTGATTTTAAATAACTGGCTTTGAAGTGCTTTAAAAATATGTTTTGGGTGTCTATTTTGTGTGTGTGTGTGTGTGTGTGTGTGTGTGTGTGTGTGTGTGTGTGTTTATGATGTTTTTAATTTTGTAGTTTAGCAAAAAAAACAAATCACCACCAACAACAAAAACCAGACCTCAAAATCTGACTTAAGTTGCTTAAGAAATACTGTTCTACTGTTAAATAGCAGAATCAGGAGCTAAATCAATGTTTGCTGTTTTAAGCCATTAAATCCTTGGGATGATTTTTCACATAGCAAAAGCCATCTGATTACACTAGCATACTTAACATTTCTAAAAATAAACTTGAATTTGTTTGAGGAAAAAGAAGAAATATTTCTAAATATATGTATTTTCAAGACAGGCAATATATTGCTCTGAATTTTCTTCTGAATACTTAGTTTCTAAGTTTATGCTTTTCCTTTTCCCATACCAATATTAAGCTCTTTGTAAGAGGACTGACCTTTAGATTGTTATAATTCTTCAACCTGAAGTTATTAGATACTAAGGGAGACAAATGTACTGAACTTTCAAATGTAATATGTTGGATTACTAACAATAGACCTAATTGATAAAAGTGATTTAATATATGTTGTGTTAATAGCTAAACCTCCAAAGCCCCTAATCTCCCATGGAAATATTGCTTTGTAGAATAAAATCCAGTGAGAAGTTCTGGGATTCCAGAGTGAATTTGTACATTCCTTAGGGGCATTTTTGCAAGGGAGGTTGTTGTGCTTTAAAGGTAGTTGATAAGAGACCTGCACCACCAACCCCAGACCTGCACCACCAACCACCATCATGCATTAGTCTATAGAAGGTATTTGGGTGTACGTATTCCTGTACCACTCGGTACCACCATTTAGCCAAGGGAAGTTTCTGACCATTTGCAGCATACATTATAAATCAGGATGTCACTAACAGACAATCAGATTTGAACATTCCATGAACAAAGTAGCCTATATCCCCTAGGAATAGATCACTTAACTATGTTTATGTCATGCTGTTGATATGCCTGCATTTGCACAAGTCAGGATAGCACATTGTTTATTTATTTTAGGAGTAGGCAATTGATCTGTATATTTACCTGATTTGGGGTTAATGAGCCAAAAATTGAAATGGGTAATTTAGCATGATTGCTTAAGTACATGGGGAAAATACAATTATTCTTCCAAATCCCAAATTACTTCTCTCTCACCTTGGGTTTGTGAAAGAATAATTTTGAGTCTTCTCCAAGTTGGGCTTGTGTTGGCTGCACTCTAAAAAATTTTCTACTTGGCACATCATGCATGAGGAGATTACTGGTCAGATATGTGGGGAAGCTCAGAGGATTTCCAACTGCCAAATTAGTCCCCTGGGGAGACCCAGAAAACTCACAGGATATATTGGTTAAATGAAATGAACTTGTTTAAGTTACACTCTCTCTGGTGTCAACACGGGATAATCATTGCCACTTGGAAATGTGGCAGCATTTGGTGCCAAGTTTGTGCACTCTGGTTGGCGGAAGAAATATTTTTGTATGTTTTTTTTAAAACTTTTTTTGTAGAGGTGAGATTATAGACCTGGCATCGTACAAATTCCTAAAAAACCAAAAAGCTCTTGATCTGAATCTAAGAATTAGGGGACCATAAATTGCTCTAGATGATATAATAATAAGAAGGCACTTTAATAAAAATATAGGGTGGAGAACTGAAAAAAGCACAGTGAAGCAATGAAAAGTTACTCATAATGTTTGATGTTATCAATCAAAGATAACCACTGTCCACACTGGTCTTTTTTATGCTTCTTGCCCACCTCCATATATGACTCTGTTATAGGCAAAATTTTGCATCTTTGTCTTTGCTACATTACATTACAAATATTTCTCCTAAACATTTAACAGTCCTTCATAATCATTTTAATGAGTTTCTAAAATATCAGTATATAGATATTTTCCTGTCATTGGACATTTATTTTCCTATCATTGGACATTTAGGAGGTTTTCAATTTTCTTTATTATAAGTAATAAAGTGATACAAATCTCTAGTTCCTTAGAAAAAATACCTAGAAGTAAAAGTACTAAGTTACAGGATAAGCACTTTAAAAAAGCAAGCTACATTAATGAGTTTCTAAAATATCAGTATATAGATATTTTCCTGTCATTGGACATTTATTTTCCTATCATTGGACATTTAGGAGGTTTTCAATTTTCTTTATTATAAGTAATAAAGTGATACAAATCTCTAGTTCCTTAGAAAAAATACCTAGATGTAAAAGTACTAAGTTACAGGATAAGCACTTTAAAAAAGCAAGATACATGTTGTTGAATTGCTTTCCAGATATACTCTAGTCATCAGCCATGTATAAAAATGACCTTCCTGCAGACCCTAAGACCGAGGATATAATCATGATAAAAATGTTTTTCTAATTTTAAAAGATAGCATATTCCTTTGATTACTAATTAGTGAATGATTTTTCATCATTATTAAAAAAATCTATATTCTTTGAAATATCTGTGTGGCATAGTTTTTTTTTTAAAATTGGTTTTCTGTTGTTTGTGGGATTGCAGAATGTAACATTGAGGATTTCGGCAGTGAGCATTTTCGCTGTGAAGATGGGCATTGCATTCCTGCTTCCTGGAGGTGTGACGGGACCAAAGACTGTTTGGATGACTCTGATGAAATTGGTTGCCGTAAGTGGGGCGTGGGTAGTCTAAGCTCTGTTTTGAGAAACCCAAGTCCTTCATGGTGATTTCAGCTGTAACAAAAAGGTTGTGTCTTTAGTGATAGATACAGGACTTGGTGCAAGTCTGCTGAGATCTGTGTGGTTGAATAGAAAACTGATGGTATTAATAATTGTTTCATTCCCCTTTGAAGAAGGGGCTCAATTGACATCAGTTTCTATTTTCCTTTTTATCATGTGACCTTGATATGGAAACCAATTTGGAAGTGGTTTTCTGAAGCCAGTATGTGACTATTTCAGATTATTCACTCTGGAAATTTTGTGCACCAATAAGAACAAACAAAAAACAATGCTACCTGAACTACAGTGATTTGTAACTCCAGGAGTCTGTTTTACTATAAAGGATGTAGTATAACGTGTGTGAATTATCATAAAGAGATCACAGAAATGGCTAGTGTGATTTTATGTTTTAAAAAATTTATTTAAAAACATGATAATATTGTAAACCCCTAAATTAACAGGTGATAAAATCACTTACTAGTACACATATTTTTCTTTTAGTTCTCAGCAATATTCTGAGGTAAGTTTCATATTAGAAAACTGAGGCTTAGAGAAGTAAGTCATTTATTAAAAGTTCCCCAGTTGGTGCACCAATCCAACCCTTATATCCATTGCTTTCCCAAATTGCCACAGGCGATCAATCACATTCCTGCAATTTCATTCATTCTGATAGGTGCACAGACAAGGGGTTATCATCCAAAAACTAGGAAAGCGGGTGAAAAAGTAATTTTGTTTTGAAATGTTGACCATACTATGGAACAACAGAACAGTCAAACCTTGGGGTAATGTTTGGATGACAATGCATTTGAAAATGGGAGGAAGAGTGGGAAGTGCTTCTCAAACTTTCATGCACAAATGGATTAAAGTACAGATTTGGATTCCATATGATTGACGTGGGAGCAGAGATTCTGTATTTCTTACAAACCCTCAGGTTATGCTGATGCTGCTCATCTGTGAACCATACTTTGAGCAAGAGAGTAGTTCTATTTGTAGAGACATGATCATGTGCTATTTGTTTTGCCTCTTCTGGGCTTACTGAGTTCATTTTATGTTAAATCCAAAGAGCAATAAGAGTGTATTCCGAGATAAAGGAATAAATGAACAGTTATACCAACAACTCTTCAGAGGTTATTATATTTTAGTGATAACAGTGATGATAGCAATACCAATGACAAAAGTGATAGCAACAAACATTATATGGTGCTTTCACATACATTATTTAACTTGGTTGTCAGTAGCAACCCATGAGATAGATAAGTATAGCTTCCATTTTAGCTGCATACATTGTGGCTCAGAGAACCTGCCAAAGATCCTAAAGCAAGTAAATTGTAAAAATAATAGTTATGTAACTCTGTGTCTTTTTATCCAAATTTCAAGAGTTTTCCAATTCATCATGATGCTTTACTATTATTGTAGTTATTATAAAACATTTCAGATAATTTAATAATAATTCATGGCTAGCTTTTACTTAAATTAAAATTTTGTTTAATATTTTTTTGTCATACCTTTGTTGTATGTATGTGTGTTTGGCTGTTCTATTCTTTTTATTTTCATATTGCTTTGGATCATCAGTTTGCTGTGATGCTATTGCTGAGATTGATAGTGAACTCTGACTGGAGTTCACACACTCTAGTATAGGGTTGTTTACTATTTGCCATCAAATATATTGAGCAGGAGTTGATATATAGGCTTTTGAAATAAGCATTGCTTGTTGGTATAATAGGGTGGTTGTTTGACATAATGAATCTTTTTCTGGTTTGTTTTAGCTCCCGCTACTTGCCAGCCAGGCTATTTCCAGTGTCAGAGTAAAGAGTTATGCATCCCCAACTCCTGGGTGTGTGACAATGAGCAGGACTGTGAGGATGGCTCAGATGAACATCAGCATTGCCGTAAGTGTTTATGGAGGAATCTTGTTTTGGTCCTTTGGACATCTAAAACCTAACCTGATACAAATACAAAACATAATGGGACGATCCTTTGTAAATGCTGAGTTGAGCCTTACACAACAATGCAGCCTATGCCAGTATTCTCGCTCAGATTGGATGATATTGAAAGTGTGAATGTGCTGGAGAATTATAAATATACCCTGGAAATTTGGAAATGGCTAGATAGGTTCCTAGATTTTAATTTGGATTATGTTACACTCAAGCAAGAAACGGAGCATTTATTGGTATCGATGGGTGTGGTATTCATTTGTGTGGTTGGCATTTGGATGGTCCTTTTGATCCAGCAGCACACTCTGCTTCCAAACCTTCCACCTCCTCTGCCCCAGCATTGAACTCTTTTAATTTCAGTTGAGTGGAGCAAGTAGGTAGGTCTGTTGGAGGCATTATTGGTGGCTGTTCCAGTGACTGCTGCCAAAGCCACTGCAGGATGAGCTACCATGACAAAGAAAATAATAGCAGTTATTAGTAACTGCTGCATTTCTGGACATTGAAAGGGTTCAGGGCAGTGCTTGTGTAGTTCACTTGGGCACACCACACAGAGTCCTGACCTTTTGCTTCTGTGCCTGCTGCCTGAATGCTCATTTCCATATGCTCCTTCCTTCCTTTTGGCTTAGCTAACTGCTGCTTCTCCTAAAGACCCAGGTAAGGTGTTCCTCCTCAAGGAAGCTGTCCCTGTTCACATCCCATCCCAGAGTGAGTTAGGCACCCCTTTCTGATTCTTTTGTAATTCTTTGTGTACCTATAATCCACTTTCATCACTGTTTTCCCCCAGAAAGCTATGAGCTCCTTGAGGGTAGGGATTGTGCCTTAATCATCTTGATGTTCCCTTGTTGGCGCACTTTTTGACATAATAGGCCCTCAGTAGGTGTTTGTGTAATAACGACTAGGTGAATCCCAGCACTGGATTGGTTGATGAAACTACATAATTTTAATTCATCATTTCTCTACATTTGAATGAACTTTTAATTGCTCCCTTGTAAACCCTTTGAAATCTTAAGCACCAAATATAGAATGATTTGGGCTTCAGTTTAATTAAGAAGAAAGCCAAGATAATTAAAATAATATTGGCACTATGTTTTTTTAGAAAGAATATCTATTTTTTTTGTAGTTTTATTTTATTTTATTTTATTTTTTTTAAATTAAATCTTTATTGTTCAGATTATTACATTAGTTACTCTTTTTTCCCCCCATAACTCCCCTCCACCCAGTTCCAACCCCACCTCCTGCCCTCACTCCCCACCCACTGTCCTCATCCATAGGTGCACGATTGTTGTCTAATCTCTTCACTCACCCCCACACCCCTTTCTCCC
>NW_005353838.1:3245969-3253562 GCF_000412655.1 Myotis brandtii | reverse complement strand
GAGATCATGTGGTATTTATCTTTCTCTGACTGGCTTATTTCACTTAGCATAATGCTCTCCCATCCATGCTGTTGCAAATGGTAACAACTCCTTCTTTTTTACCGCAGCGTAGTATTCCATTGTGTAGATGTACCACAGTTTTTTAATCCACTCATCTACTGATGGGCACTTAGGCTGTTTCCAAATCTTAGCTATGGTGAATGTGCTGCTATGAACATATGGGGTGCATATATCCTTTATAATTGGTCTTTCTAGTTTCTTGGGATATATTCCTAGAAGTGGGATCACTGGGTCAAATGGGAGTTATATTTTTAGTTTTTTGAAGAATATCTATTTTTAATATATATTTATTGTTTTCAGAGAAAGGAAGGGAAAAGAGGAGAGAGCTAGAAACATTGACGAAGAGAGAGAATCATTGATCGGCTGCCTCCTGGGAATCAAGCCTGTAACCCAGGCATGTGCCCTGAAGGGGAATCAAACCATGACTTCCTGCTTCATAGGTTGATGCTCAACCACTGAGTTGCACCAGCCGGGTTGCACTAGATTTCATTTTTTCATATTTTGTTCGATTACCCATCACTGCCCTGGCTTGTGTGGCTCACTTGGTTGGGCATCATCAGGTGCACCTAAAGGTTGCTGGTTTAATTCCTGGTCAAGGCACATGCCTCGGTTGTGGGCTCCATTCCCAGTAGGGGGCATGCAGGAGGCAACTGACTGATGTTCTGCTCTCACATTGATGTTTCTCTCTTCTCCCTTCCTCTCCCTCTAAAATAATCAATAAACTATTCTTAGAAGAAAAAGAAAAGACTACCCATCACTTGCTTTTTCAGGAAAAAAAAAAAAGCTCTTTACTTATGTGGAAATTGGCAATATATACTTAAATAAATTATATGGAAATTTAATAAATACTACCACTCAGAAAATATTAAGCTTTTCAATCTTATTCACTTGAAATTGTGGGCAGAATTCAGACATTTAAATGACTTCTAGAAAATTTGATCTATTATACCTTTATTAATAGAAGTAAAATTTAACCTACAGATATAAGGTACTGGGAGAAGATATGAAATCATACTGCCAAAGTGTCAGAAATAGGCTGACTGGAAAAATTTTGTTTGCTATTTGAGACTTACATGACATATTTGTAATGAAACTATTTTATTAAACAGAAAGAAGGAACAAGAGATGATTGATTAAGGATAGTAGTTTTTGTTAAATTTTTTTACATAATATTTATCACATGATAATCTTTATATGTTTGAATTTTTAAGTACTCACTCTAAAGCTGTCATTGTTCATTTATTTTTTAGAAAGCTTTTTTTGGGGTATGTATTGATGGCATATGCCTTAACAGATATATGATTTTATTGAAAACCAAATTTTGATGAACTTAAGTGTCTTTTCAATAATACAGAATAGGAAATTAAAAATTTTTATTATTATTATTATTATTATTATTATTATTATTTTTAGCAGATCACATTATTCCCTGAATGCTTTTCTTTTTATGTGGAAATTAAAAAATCTTATGATATTTCCTGATACTTGCAGAATAGCTTTCACATGATACTTGAGGTATTAATATATGGATTTATCTGAAGGCAAGTTTGATAAAATAATGTCCTGCTTTTACCTACCCTAATCAACATAGGATAAAATGTAAACTAGCTTGAATTATTTTCCTTTTCTATAAAACTGACACATGTTCTATGTGGAATCTAATGAACAACATAAACTAACAAACAAAAATAGCTACAGAGACATAGAAGCATTGAACAGACTATCCAACCCCAGAGGGAAGGCAGGGGAGGGTGGGCAGGTGGGAAGAGATCAACCAATGAACTTGTATGCATATATGCATAACCCATGGACACAGACAATAGGTGGTGAAGGCTTGGAGAGAGGGTGGGGACGGGTGGGAGAGGTCAATGGGGGATAAAAGGGGACATATGTAATACTTTCAACAATAAAAACAAAAACAAAAAAAACTCCTGACACATGTGCAATACAGAAAAATTATGTAATAGAGAAAACTCAATAAAATCACCATATTCCTACCCTTCAGAAATATCTACTTTTAAGCATTTGGCATATTTCCTTCTGGTTTAAACAGGATTTCAATGAGAGGAACCTTACCAATCTTTGATTAATACCTATAACTGTAAAATTTGTTTTTTTTAAAAAATATTTTTATCGACTTCAGAGGTGGGAAGAGATCAACCAATGAACTTGTATGCATATATGCATAACCCATGGACACAGACAATAGGTGGTGAAGGCTTGGAGAGAGGGTGGGGACGGGTGGGAGAGGTCAATGGGGGAAAAAGGGGGCATATGTAATACTTTCAACAATAAAAACAAAAACGACAAAAACTCCTGACACATGTGCAATACAGAAAACTTATGTAATAGAGAAAACTCAATAAAATCACCATATTCCTACCCTTCAGAAATATCTACTTTTAAGCATTTGGCATATTTCCTTCTGGTTTAAACAGGATTTCAATGAGAGGAACCTTACCAATCTTTGATTAATACCTATAACTGTAAAATTTGATTTTAAAAAAAATATTTTTATTGACTTCAGAGAGAAGAAGGGAGAGGGAGAGAGAGATAGAAACATCAGTGATGAGAGAGAATCATAGATTGGTTGCCTCCTGTATGTCCCCTGCTGGGGATCAAACTGGAAACCTGGGCATGTGCCCTGACCAGGAATTGAACCATGACCTCCTGGTTCATGGGTCAACATTCAACCACTGAGCCACACTGGCTGGGCCAAAATGCTTACTTTATTCATCTTCTTTATCATACAGCTCATCAACCTACTAGTATATTGTATTCTCAATACATGTTGATAAAATAACTATCTACATTAACATGCTTGAGTGCTGATATGATTCTATGGACATTTTGATAGTATCCTGTTAATAATACCGTTGCTTTTGTATTGTAAGTTCCCTTCCTTGGGTTAGCTGGGTGCATGAATTACCTTGTGACCCTGTGAATTTTATGTTCAATGTATGCTCTATTTGCCTTTGTTTTAGAAAATGTCAGTGGATTGGTCTGCGTTTGGCAGTAATTATAAAGTAACATTTTTTTTCCCGTCACAGCTGGGAGTACATGCTCAAGCCATCAGATGACATGCTCCAGTGGTGAATGTATTCCAAAAGAATACATGTGTGACCACGTCAGAGACTGCTCAGATGGAACTGATGAGAAAGACTGCCGTGAGTCCCTTTCAGTCTTTGCACTGTATTTAGTTTCACATTTGTCCCTTTGGCATTTTAAGCAACTTGTTAGATTTGTTGATGGACAGAAATGCCTACAATATGCCTCTTGTTATTGAAATCTCTTGGCAGATTCTTTTGTGGATTAGAGGTGATGTTCTGATAGAAGTCTATTTTTATGAAAACCTTCTGAGTGTGTCCTGCCTTAGTACATAAATTTTCTGTATTTTTTAAATTAAGAAACTTTCAACATTAACATATAATCCTGAAAGGTCATTGAGTACATTGAGTACAAAGGCCAGTTTGGTCAATTATAACTTTTATTACATTACTATGGTAAATTTGTAGGTCAAATGTCTCGTTAATCATTAGTTTTGTGCTCTTATGGACTTTTTTTTCTTTTTTTTCCAGATTGCTTTTGGACAAGTGTTATATTTGGCTTTCCCTAGAATGATAGCATACTATATCAGTTTGTAACTGATCACAACAAGATCAGGCATATAAATCGCAGAATTCTGTGTATAATGTTTAAATATTATAATAATCAAAATAAGAGAGTGCAATCATGGTGCATAAGGCACTACTTACAAACAAATAAAGAGTAATCTGCCTCTCTTGAGGTTTATATAGAACTAGAGGCCTGGTGCATGACATTTGTGCACTCAGGGGGTCCCTCAGTCCGACCTGCACCCTCTCGCAGTCCGGGAGCCCTCAGGGGATGTACGACTGCCGTCTTAGGCCCACTCCCTGCAGTAGGACATCCTTAGCACTGCCGCGGAGGTGGGAAAGACTCCCGCCACCACTGCTGCGCTCGCCAGCCCTGAACTTGGTTTAGGGCTTCTGGCTGAGTGGCGCTTCCACTGTGGGAGTGCACTGACCACCAGGGGGCAGCTCCTGCATTGAGCGAAGGCCCCTGGTGATCAGTGCGTGTCATAGAGACTGGTGTTGAGCGTCTGCCCCCTGGTGATCAGTGTGTGTCATAGACTGGTCGTTCCGCCGTTTCTTCTATTTGCATATTAGCCTTTTATTATATAGGATTGTTAGAATACAGGAATATAGGAATTTTTCTACTGTGTCAGTCCTATGTTTCATCAAACTCAGTCTGAAAAGCTCTTAGAAGTCTATCATTTATGAATTTATCCAGAACTTTTTTTCTTTTTATACATTTTCTCTTGACACTTTTTATACATTTCTCTTTTTGGTATATTGCAATTTAGAAGTTTACTATGTGCTTCCATTTCTTTTTTCTCATACTATGGTACTTCCTTTCTTTTGCTCTTAAATTTATGTTTCAAACTTCAAAGAGTTATTATAAAGTCAATATTCAAATCATCGGTAGACAAATTTTATGTACATTAGAAACCTTGACCATAAACTTCTTAGTTATCATGGCTCCATCTAAAGATATAAATTTTAGCCTATTTTCATGGGACTTCTTCTCTATTGTTTGAGAATTTTGATAGAAGAAATACTTATATATATGAAAAGGAGAGGCCTGGACCCAAACAGGCCCAGATTCATGCTGCAGAACACATCATATCACACTACATTTTAAAAAACAATACCTTTCCTCCAATGTTTTGTTCCTTTTATGTTATTTTTCTTTGAGAAGAGTCTATGCTATTTGTTTTTGTATCTCCATTTCTTAGTTGAGTTCCTGGCACAGTTCTCTTCGGGTATATTTTCTAATTAAGTGTTCTCTTTTGAAAGAGATTATGTTGCCCCTAGTTTGGGTCTCCCTTCACGTTAGACATTTTGCAGGGAATTTAGACCTTGCAATGGTAATTTTAGAGATGATAGGGTGTTTCTGGATGTCATGAAAGAGCAAGTCCGTGAGTCAAGGACTTTTTGTTAAGCCAACAATAGGTCCTTTATTGAGGCAAGTGAAGAAAATATTTTGGTTAATAATAACAGTAAATCATATAAAGTTATGTGCCATTTAATGATGGGGATATGTCCTGAGAAATGTGTTGTTAGGTGATTTCATTGTGTAAATATAATAGAATGTATTTATACAAACCCGCAGTGGTTCTCAACCTTCCTAATGCCGTGACCCTTTAATACAGTTCCTCATGTTTGTGGTGACCCCCAACCATAAAATTATTTTTGTTGCTACTTCATAACTGTAATTTTGCTACTGTTATGAATTGTAATGTAAATATCTGATATGCAGGATGTATTTTCATTGTTACAAATTGAACATAATTAAAGCATAGTGATCAATCACAAAAACAATATGTAATTATATATGTGTTTTCCAATGGTCTTAGGCGACCCCTGTGAAAGGTTCGTTCGACCCGCAAAGGGGTTGCGACCCACAGGTTGAGAACTGCTGCCATAGGGTATAGCCTACTACACATTTAGACTGTGTGATATAGCTTATTGCTCTTAGGCTACAATCCTGTACAGCACGTTGCTGTACAAACAACACAAGATTAATTCAAGCACAAAAGAAAATAATGCAATCAAGAGACACAAGGTGTGTGAGGCAGCTGTTTGCGTAACATAACATACTGTTTTACTTACAGCAAAAATTTTTTTAAAGTACCAAGAGTACACTCTAAGATAATGATAGCAGAGTACTAGTATAGTACAGAAACTACATAAGCCATTAACATAGTAATTTATTATCATTATCAAGAATTATGTACTGTCCATAATTGTATATACTATACCTTTCTATTACTGGCAGTGCAGTAGGTTTGTTTATACCAGCATTACCACAAACACATGAGTAATGCATTGCACTGTAACTTTAGGATGGCTACAATGTCAGTAGGCGATAGACATTTTTCAGCTCCATCATAATCTCATGAGACCTGTCTTGTATGCGGTCTGTCATTGACCAAAAGGTCATTATATGGCACATGACTATATTATATTTTGTAAACTTCATAACATTACATAAATTCCAGTTATTATTAGGTTTCTCAGTGAAGACAACACAGCAGGTATTATTATACTTTATTATGAATAAAGAAACTAAAACTGCGAAGTGTAGCGTGTCCTGTTCAAGGTAGTATGATGTGTGGCAGAGCTAGTGCTCAACCCGTCTTCTGGTTCCAAGTCTAGTGATTATTCTTCATGAAGGACCTTTTTCACAGAAGGAGAAGGTTCTACCTTGTGCAAGTTTAAGAGAGAACCAGAGGCCTGTGCCACCAGCCAACAGTCCGTGTCTTTATTCCTTATTTACAAGTGGATAAAAATGAGTGCTTTATTGCAAGTGCATTGGGAATGAAGGAAATGCTACTTCAGGGAAAAGAAAAGGCCATCGAAACAGATTGTTTGGATTTATTCCATGTGAATAATCTGCATCCAAGTCTAAAGTCCAGTACGACTGCCTGACGACTTTGCCAATGGAACTTCCGGCAAAAAGCTGGCAGGGTACAGTGTGCAGGCAGCTGTTAGAGAAAGGAATGAAGGAAAGGAAGTGAGTTTTATAAAATATCTGCATAGGAGTTTTTAATCAAGTTTTTGTTTGTATTTTTTTTTTTAAAGCATAAGTAACTGGTGAAAGGAGGATTTGTTAAGGAAAGAGAACCCGATTTATAGCTCATTGTTTCTGGAATTATACAAGTTATGAACCCTTCAGGGTTCATGGCCCTAAAATGAACCTCACACATGTAAGGGGTTTTACAATGAGGTACTATTTTCTATTCCTCTCTACTTTGTTTATTTATTATGTGTTAGTGATGGAGGAGTGTGAAAAAAATCTAACCAATCAGAGGAAATTAAGAAAAGAATCTTCATACTGCCTGGTTAGTGCTTTGATCTCCTGGCCACAGCCAGATTCGAACAGGAAGGAAATGAATGGCCTAGATTGGATAGACGTCTTTAGAAAGTGCCAGTATAGGGGGCAGGATTGACTCATTTTGTTTTCCCTCTTGGAGCTCTTGTGTGAAGTGGGAAAGGGAATTGCTGCTCACCAAGCACCCATTACTGTCTTATGCAATTTTTACATCAGAACTACAAGCCGTATGTGATGGCCATCTCCATTTTAGAGATTGTGAAGATTGTCAAGAAGCAAGGGTAGAGGAGGCGGGACTTTAATGTTAGTCTAAACCCCATGCTGGGGCCCTCAGAATATTTTTCTTTAGTAATGAAAGTTTACAAACTATTTTTGTCTGAAGGTTACTTAACTCTTTTATTATTTTAGAAGTTATTGTTTAAAGCTTATGAAAGATTTTTAACATAATCAAAAGCATGATGAATTATATAATGAACCTCTTTGTACTCATCGTTATTATGTTAATTATCAACTCATGGCTAATTTTGTCTTACCTGTAGCTCTTTCTTCTTTTCCCCTTTATTTTATTTTTTTTTAAAAATATTTTTATTGATTTTAGAGAGGAAAGGAGAGGGAGAG
>NW_005353838.1:3229327-3245954 GCF_000412655.1 Myotis brandtii | reverse complement strand
GAGAGAGAGAGAGAAACATCAATGATGATAGAGAACCATTGATTGGCTGCCTCCTGCATGCCCCCTACTGGGGATCGAGCCTGCAACCGAGGTACATGCCCTTGACCGGAATCGAACCCGGGACCCTTCAGTTTGCAGGCCGATGCTCTATCCACTGAGCCAAACCAGCTAGGGCAATTTTCCCCTTTATTTTGAAGCAGTATTTATCTCCAAAATAAAAGGAGTAAAACACAGCCACAATATCACGATCTCATCTAAAAGTTAACAGCTGTTCCTTAAAATAATCAGATAACCAGTTAATGCTTTAAATTTCTCAATGATTTTGTTATTATAGTGCAATTGTTTAAATCCGAATCCAAATAAAATCTATCTGTTAGAGTTAGTTGCTGTCTTAAAATTTGTAAGTTTCCCTCCCATTTTTGTTTTTTACTCCTTGCAATTTATTTGTTAATGAAACCAAGTCAGTTGTCCTGGAGTTTCCCACAGTCTGGGTTTTGTTCATTGTATCCCTTGATATCATTTAACATGCTCTTCTGTCCTCTATATTTTTTGGAAGTGGGTAGCTAGATCTGGAGCAAGGGTTCTTGACCTTGGCACTAATGACATGTGGGGCCAGATAATTCTTTATTGTGGGGAGCTGTCTAGTGCATTATTGAAAGTCTAACAGTATCTCTGGCTTCTACACTAGAAGCCAGCATTAACCCCCAAACCAAAATGTCTCCAGACAATGCCAAATATTCTCTAACGCAAAATGTCCTCCCTTTCCTTGCTCTAGGTCAGAACAGCGCTAGTGTAGAGGCTTGCACAGATGAGCAAGGATTTCTTTTCATGTGTGTGTGTGCAACATACTTTGTATATAAGGCATACATTTCCAATAGTAGTGACGTTAGCAGCCATTGCTGATCTTCGTTGAGATCCATTACGCATGGAGGTACTTGTTATTTTTAATTTATTGATTGATTTTCAAAAATATATTTTTACTGATTTCAGAGAGGAAGGGAGAGGGAGAGAGAGATAGAATTAATGATGATTGTTGATCGGCTGCCTCCTGCACGGCCCCTACTGGGGATTGAGCCCACACCCCTGGCATGTGCCCTTGACTGAAATCAAACCCGGGACCCTTCAGTTTGCAAGCCAATGCTCTATCCAGTGAGCCAAACCAGTTAGGGCTATTGATTGATTTTGAGAGAGAGAGAGAGAGAGAGAGAGAAAAGGAGAAGGAGAAAGGGAAAGAAAGAAAGAGGAGAGAGAGAGAGAGAGAGAGAGAGAGAAACATCAATTTGTTGCTCTACTTATTTATGCATTCATTGTTATTTATTGTATGTGCTCTGATCAGGGATTGAACCTGCATCCTTGATATATCGGGACGATGCTCTAACCAACTGAACTACCTGGCCAGGGCCTATTTAACTATTTTAGGTGCCACTTCAATTATATAGCAGCTATTTATTAGTAGTTTGAAATTAGAATGTTCCTACATGGTCAAGGATTAAATGAGGCTTGGCTAGAAATCATTTTGTGAGATATAACACTTTTTTCTGTTGTTTCTGCAGTCATAATGTATAGGAATCAATACTTGAGGACAAAATTAGAATCGGCTTATGAATATAATTTATATTTTTCTATTTCTCAGAAATAGGTTTTCTATAGGAATGGGTCTTAATATATTATTAGTAAGCACCTAGAAACCACTTAAATATAGTAATGGATATTAGAAAAGCTCCAAAGAAGGACTAATTCTTTACCCCAATTATTTGAAAGGATCAGGAAGCTTGCTTCTGTAGTTGATAGTCATGCCTGTCAGGTCAAACCCCTAGGTTATAGTCCCCACCCTTTCAAGCTTATAAGATCAAATCATAGAGTTCCAAGACAGAGCACCTTGTGTCCATTCCAGGCATTCCTTTTACAGAACAAAGAATGGTGTGTAAGAGTCCTCCCGGGAAGGCAGGGAGAGGGGAGGTTAAGAGAATGGGTGAGATGGTGAGGAAGGCGAGGGTATTAAGCTCCCAATAAAAAGATTATCCTTGAAATAAATTTGGTTGTAGTATAAATGTTTCTTGTTGTGTTTGGTCTTTTTGTCTGCTATATTCTTGGTTATTTGTTTGAGAACTATTTCTGAATATATATAATCTGTGAAACAGGCTAAAGCTCATTTTCCCCTAAGTTATTTTACTCTTCCGTCTGGCCATCTGTAAAATGGTACCTGCTATTAAACAAATTCTCAATTAAAAAAAATCTTTTTTAAGGTACAGAGAGATTCAAACTGCAGTCCATTTACTTCTAATGGGATTAGCGTCAAGGAAAACCATTCAAGCAGAGTCTAAGATAAACATCAGAACAATGCAGCAATTATGGGTCATTCAATTAATATATTTCAGTGACTTAAGGTTGCTCAAAAATAGTACAGTTTCCCCCTTTTAAGTAAATAGATTATTTTGCTTTTATCAAGTACCGTATTAGAATGATTTTGGTGTAAAACTATTGCTAATTATCATTGGTTTGTAGCACTTCTCTTTTGTTACTTAGGAATGCCAGAGAAAGGGTAAAATCCCTGCTACAATGAAGGCTTTCTTGCTGCTAATCAGCAGTATTTGGTCTGCCTGCAACTGGGGCTGCTTTGTCCCTGAAGTTGTATTTCTATTGACTTTCTGTTCTTTAGAATTTAAACATTTTCCTTTATATATCTAACTGCTGAAACTCTACCCAGGGGAACAGTTGGGAGGGGAATAGAGAGGATGGTTAAAGTCACTCTGTGGACTGTGACGGCTCGTGAAAAACTCAGTTCCACATGTAAGCAAGCTGCCTAGCGAGTCCTGCTCTTAACTATCCTCTCTCTACCCGAGGTGAGAAAGCAGAAGCAGAGACTGACCCCATCTTACATATCACATCACAGATGTACCTTTTTAACATTCTTACAGTTGAGATAGGATTCAGAGCCCAGACACCTTGAAGAAAGAGAAGAAGTTCGACAGTCTCCATCATTCAAGCACATTATAAATATCTCCCACCTAAGATCTCTCTCAGCTATTGCCCAATTTCTCCGCTCCCTTCTCCAACAAGGTTACATAGGGTTGTCTTTAATCAGTCTCCATTTCCTCTCCTCATTTCCTTCTTGAATTCACTGAAAACAGTCCTTCATCTCCACTGGTCTCCTGAAAACATTCTCGTCAATGCCACCATTGACCTTCATTTTGCTAAATCTTATGGTTCTTGTTCAAATATCACCTTATCAGAGAGCTACTCCTCACTGTCACTCTTTATCATTCTACCCTGCTATCTTTCCATAAATGTAAGTTCCAAGTAAAATATAAGTTCTGAGAGTAGGGACTTTATTCATCCTTTTATCTCTAGCACCTAGTATTCCTATAGGTATGCAATAGTTATTCATTGAATGAAATATATTTTTTAAAAAAGCTGTGGGACTTTCTACTTCACCTGTCAGGCACATTTCTAGTTTAGGTCTAAGATCAGGTCAGTGTGGATAGAGACCAGAATGAGATTTGGGACTTAACACCCAGTAGTTCAAGGAGAGCAGAGCAAGGAAAACTAGATAACCTAATGTTTCCATTTTTGGCTTCAGTTTCCTGAAAGCTGCTCAGACTAAACTTGATGTCAGTCCAATCTGCTATCCCTCCGGATGAGTATATTTGCTTTCTTTTTCCAAGACATTGAATGGCTGTTTCCTTTTTATAAATCTTATTATGGATATGCTTTTTATTGAAAACAACTTCAAACTATTGTGAGGAAGAAGCAGGAATGCCTCTCTGTTGTTCTCTTATATATTGCTGCATTCCATAGGTACCAGTCTGTGATGGTAGTCACATCAGGGGCTTGAAATTGGGGCTGGGATGGAGGTGGGCGGATAGGAGAGGAGGGTGAGTCTCCTGAGGTTTTGTGGTCTGTTTTGTTTTTTTTTTAAATTGACTTTCTTTTTTGTCCTGTTACTTCCTAGCCCAGGGTTTCCTGGAATTCCTAAATTATACCCGATTGAAGTCGTTAGAATATGCCATAACTTGTTGAAATCTAGAATTGGCCTCACTTCTCCAGACTTCCCAAGGTGGAATGGGAAACTGAATGGAAGAAAGAAAAACTTTCCCCCTTGGGTTACTTCTCTTTCTTTTCATATTATTTTTTGAAGATTCTCTATTTACTTTCATTCAATTTCATTCTTCTGTAATTTTTTTGCTTCTTTCTATTACTTTGAAGCTTATTAGCAGTAGTTCTATCTATTGTAGGAACATGCATTGTGGAGCCAGATTGCCTCCAGACTGAGTTCTGGTTCTCCAAGTTACCACTTGTATGACCTTTTCCAAATTACATAACCTCTCTGTGCCTCAGAGAGGCACATATATGAAATCTATGAAATATAAATCTATAAAACGGGAGTAATAATAATATCAACCTCATAGGGTTGTTATGGACTGAGATGAGTTCATACATATTGATTAGTTCTATGGCACATAATGTTCAGTATATGCTATTGATTATTATTATTGTTAGTGCTTATTTAACTGTGGGTAGTACTTGCAACTAAGTTCTGGTGGCCAAACTAGTAAACTTTTTCTGGCAAATCATTACTTTAGATTAGCCTGCCTAGTAACTTACAAATGATGATTCGAGAACCTTGAAAAGTCCTAGGTGTCTGGGCAGAGGTTGTATCAGTAACTTCTTGTTTTCCTTTAAATCTTGGAGTAAGTTTCATAATCTACCTTTAAGGTGCCTTCTCTTTCTTTATAATCGGTTTATCTTCTTTTCTATGTTCTTTTTGGCCATTTTGTCAAGTTCTGAAAATAGAATGTATTTACAGCCTTCCTGTCAAGATAATAAAGAGTAGTGCCTAATATTTGCATCTTACTTTGCTGTGAATGATTTCCATTCTGGGAGTTCTGGGAGGTCCTCAAACCACATCTTCCTCCTTGATTGTATAAACAGAACTATATAGCATGGAACTTTCTTGCTTCAAACCAAATCCTTAGCAGAGAAAAAATTTAAAAATCTTAAAGTGCAGATGTCCTTTGTATATTTAGGAGCAACTTCCAATTTGGGGGGAACATACCTGTACATGTGTCATTTTGAATTTGGAGGGAGTAAGGAAGGGAGAGGGCAAAGGTGGTGTGAGCAAGGGTGGTGTGAGCCAGGGTGTGCCAGGGTGTCCTCGCATTTTTGTGTCAGGTAAACTTAAGAGGTCTGGGGCTTAGTTAATACTTACTTGTCAATTTTTCCATTAAGACAAAACATATGATGAAATTCCCTGGTGTTCTTGTATATCAACTCCTCTCTTATTGTACTTGTCCTTAAAATCCTGCAGGACATTTAAGCTACATGATGGCTTTGCTCCCTAGAAGAAACTTTATAAGGCTAGACTCAGACAAGCAAATAAACCAAAAAATAAGATTTTAGATATCCCCCAATCCCAAAGTTATGTGACTTGTTGTTTCCTGGGGTAGATTGAAACTCATTAACATCTTTAGCAATAAAAATCTTTAAGGAAGAATCAGTTCATTTCTTACTTTGCTCAGTTTGAACAATTTGGACTTGTTCCCTCTGTGCGGGTCTCCAAAGGGGAAGTACCTTGGAAAAGAGATTTCTAAATATTTTCAGTGTTGAATGGAGTCAGGTAGCTCTGTGCAGTCTTTCCTATATGCCTTCTGTTAACTATGCACAGAAGAGACCAGACGGTGGGCAGGGGTTGAGGCAGGTCCTAAGCTGACTGAGGGAGATTCGTTATCAGCAAGGATGGAGACAAGAAAGCTGTTTGTTCCTCATTCCGAGTGTCAAACTACTGACCTCTGACCATCACCATTCTCTCCCTGATGACATCAAGCTGGCCTGTTGTTTGTTGGGGGGAGGATGAGCCATGTCAGCAAACTTTTAGTCATGTCAGTGGATACTGTTTTAGTTCTTCCCTTTTCAGTTTTATGGCAGTGATTCCTGAAAAGCAGGATGAGGAGAACAAGAGATCTGCCTAGCATATTTATCCCAGATCCTTCATATCTACAATAATCGCTTTAAGAGCTAGTTACAATCCAAGCCCAAATAAATTTCCCTCCTGACAGATATCTTATCTATTGCAAAGAGCTGAATTTTCTGAGATTCCTCTCCTGCTTGCTGCTGCCCTTAAAAGGGTAGATAACATACTAACTCTACAAGCTATCCAGCACATAGGAGGAAGGGAATTGCTTGCCTGACTCAACTGGCCTCTTGCATCTCTTGAAGGGAGAATTAATAAACAAAGTTGGGTGACCCTTTGAAGGCACACTTGCAGTGCATACCATGGCAATGATAAAAAGACAGCAATAACCCAAAGCACTAGCTGATTCTTGGACTATTAAGAAATATAATTCAGAAAAATTTAAAATGTTAATCAGTTATTTTAAAATACCTTCCACTTTAATACATGGTTGACTACATGTAACTTTGGCAATTTAGATATTTAAAGACACTTAATAGACTAGTTTTTGAACTTCTGGAGATGAGAATATTTGGGCTTATTCCTTCACTGTACACAAAATGGAAAAATATTACTTCAGACTTTATCCTTTTTAAAAGTATGACTTGTTAACACTAGACAAGTTTAATATAGTTTCAGCAGAGAATTTTGTGCACTGCCCCTGCTTGAAGGAGACTTTGGGACTATCCAAAGAATTATCTGAAGAATCTGTCTATGAAACCCCAAATAGGCTTCTTAATGCAAAATTGAGCCTCAAAGTGGGACTGTGCTCTGTTCTTTGAGATCCTAATTAAGACACACCTTTTCCTTAGTTAAAAAGAATCTTGAAGACAACCAAAATCATTATGAAAACAATCTTTTTTTTTATTCCAGGTTTTGTAACAGCTTGTACTTTATTACATATGCAACCCCACTATACCTGCCAGTTGCTCCCCACTCCCTCCAAAGTATCATCTTCTTGATATCAGCCCCTTCTTGAGGCAACTAAGCTATCCCTTTCTTTCTGGGGCAGAACAGATGGGAGTCCCTAGAGCAGGCAGTGGGCAGGGGGAGAGCTACAATTAATCATCATAGTCCTTTTACAGGTATTTAAACTTAAATCAGCACCCTTGGGGAGTTGTAAAGGGTTTTCAGAAAGGATGGATGAAGCTGCCCCTAAACAACCTTTAATGGGAAAAAAAGTCAAACCAATGAAAAAAAAAAGTCAAACCAAGAAAGGTATATTTGTGAGAAGGAGGTTATAAAAAGTCATAAAAGGCAGAATTTCCAAATATTTTAAATAGATTTTTAACTAAAAAGTTCACTGTGATAACTCTATAGCAATAGCGAGCATTTCTTGAGCATATTAAGGACCCAATCTCTGTGTTGGGGATTCTAAAGTGAGTAAGACAGGATTCTTGTTCTCAAAGGGTTTTCTTATGTTGTTGGGGAAACAGATAAACAGCTGACAGCATGGAGCCAGAGATCATAAAAAAAAAAAATACATGTTCCAAGTTTGGGGATGACAGCATGTTATTCCTGCAAGGGACATCCTGATTATTCCACTGCACGCTAGAAAACCAGGGTTAAGCATCTGGTTAATAGCAATGAGGTGACCACATGTTCATAACGTGGTAATGATTTTTCATGGTTGTAGAGCACATTACTCTTTTTAAAGTACTTTACTAGACATTGTCTTTTGAGGCTCTTTATCATGAGAAATAAATTATCCAAATGCATGGATAAGGAAGTGGTGACGCAGAGAGGATAGGCAGCTTTGAGTAAGAGTAAATAGCTACTGGGTGATACTCCAGGCCCCAGGTCTCCTGACTTCTAGGCTTTTTTTCTTTCTACGACCCTCCAGTGAAAGAAACAGCCCTTCACTTCCCAAAGCATGTGAGGAGACACATAAGTTTCCTGAGATGCTATTTGTATTACATAAAAGAAGGTTCCATTTTGAAATAAGTAAGATTCGTTCTCATTCTTCATCTCTGAGATCACAAGCAGTTCAGTTCTTCAGGGGAGACTTCCCTGGGCTCCCAGACCCCCTACTATGCACCCTCACAGCGCTCTCTACTTCCTACATTAGCATATAACCCAGTTTGTAATTTGCTATTTGTGTCATTATTTGATCAATGTCTCTTTCTCCTATCCAACTACAATCTCCATGAGGCCAACTGTAATCTCCATGTCTCTTATTTACCAATATATGCTCAGCATTTAATGTTAGCATATAGTAGTCACTCAAGCAGTGTTTGTTATAGGAATGTCTTAATTTAAGGTTTTTGAACTATTTCCATTCCTTTAGGATACCCAACATGTGAGCAGCTTACTTGTGCCAATGGAGCCTGCTATAACACTAGTCAGAGATGTGATAAGAAAGTTGACTGCAGAGACTTCTCTGATGAAAACAACTGCAGTAAGTAATGTACACAAGATGTTCTGAAGTTGGTTTCTATTGGCAAATTATGGATATCTCTTCTCAAGTTCGTGTTCAATGAATTCATATTGGAAGCTTGAAGTCAGCCATGGGTGGGAGTATTTACATCATGGAAACTAGCAAACAATATAATTCAGGGTCTTTTTGTCCCTGGAGAGCTAGTTTTTAGACATTTTTAAAAATATATATATTTTATTGATTTTTTACAGAAAGGAAGGGAGAGGGATAGAGAGCCATAAACATTGATGAGAGAGAAACATCAATTCAGCTGCCTCCTGCACACTCCCTACTGGGGATGTGCCCGCAACCAAGGTACATGCGCTTGACCAGAATCGAACCTGGGACCCTTAAGTCCGCAGGCCGATGCTCTATCCACTGAGCCAAACCAGTTAGGGCAGTTTTTAGACATTTACGAGCATACTACTGAATAATAAGAATTTCTTTTTAAACATGAGTCAGAATCTTCCTATGAGATTAAATGACTACAATGGAATTGAAATTCTCTCTTTTCTTTCCCTTCTTAACCTTGTGTCCCAGCTGAAGGATGTTCCCACAACCAGTTTCAGTGTGGCAGTGGGGAGTGCCTCTCTCATGACTACGTCTGTGACCACATCCCAGATTGTAAAGACGGCAGCGATGAACATTCTTGCAGTACGGTGATTTCCTTAAGCTGGTCCTGGTGTTAGGAGTGGTTCTCTCCAACATCCTATCAATGTATCACTCTTTTCAAACAAAAAGGTCACTATGTCTGATGGCAGATGGAGCCAGAAGTTCATTTAGGGCCCATGGCATGAGCCTCAGCAGTGTTACTGGACCTGGGCTCCTTTATCTCCCAAGGATCTGTGTAGAGTTGAAGGGTTGCTGATGGACAGTTTGCATTCTTTCCTTAGGCTACAAGGGTACAGGGTGTACTGTATCACTGGACTCTCAGGTTACCCAGACCTCAGGAATGGGTCTGATAGCGGGGATAGTCCAGTGAGAGAAAGGAGAAGGTCCCTAACAGCAACGGTCCTCACTTTCCTCTTTACTTTGAAGTTCTTACCCCACTGAAATTGGAGGGTCGGAAGAGTTTTATTGTGATGCAGGGGGCTTTCATTGTTTCCACTTTCCCACTCTGATCCTACTTTTCCTTCCATGCTATTGCTTGCAATGCAAGCCATCTCTCTCTTATTGTTGCCACCTATGGACTCATTTTATTGGAATATATAGCTTGAAGTCTCTGAGAGTGTTTTACTAATTCCAATAAATAGCCAGCTTTTTGTGGTCATTTACTTACTAAAATCTATGATTTTTCTCCACACCCATTTTGACGAATTGGCACCCATGCCGTAGGGGTAATCCAGTATTTTCAATATCACCCTAATTTTCTATGAGCCATGCCTGATTTCCTTTCTGGTGCCTTGGCTTATTTTAGAGACCTTATTAAAGAAGAACGCGACATCATGGAGTAGGTGACTAAGAATCATTTGGTCCTAAATAGCAATTCCAGTGCTTGTGGTAAAGTAGGAGAATGTTAGATGTTGGCATGTCTATGGCATCTTTATTAGTTTGCATTCTCTGTTCTGTGTTAACCTACAGCTACTAGTACTGTCTTATTTTTAATCTTGAGAAACATAGACCAGCACTTGAGCTCACCTCCCGGATCCAGAGCTGCTCTTTGCTCCTTTTCCTTATTTTCCCCCTTCTCTTCCTTCTTTTCTTCATTTTTGTCAAGATACTTAGTTAAATTGATAAAGACATTTCAGTTTCTAGGAGCTCCGTTTAGGCAGTGGGGTGAGCACTGTGAGTCTTTCCGAGTGCTTCGGGTCTTTGGAGTACAGCTGTGGTTTGTTTCCAGACTACGGGACCTGCAGAGGCAATCAGTTCACGTGCCCCAATGGCCACTGCATTAATCAAGACTGGGTTTGTGATGGAGACGACGACTGCGCAGATAATGGAGATGAAGATGGATGTGGTAAGAGATTCTGATTGAAAAGTGTTTTCTTAAAGTGTTTCCAGAACTTGTTTTTCCGATTTTCCTTGTTGAAAGTTATCTGTGTGTCAAGCACGTCTCAGAATTGTCTGGGATTTAAGGGACTTAATAGGGTGGGTAAGCAAGAGACTCCACTAAAAAGGCCCAGAACTCAGATATAGCATATATTATAATTTCCTCCCTTCTACTATTAAGGCAATATAGTAGGGTAACCTCTCCCCCTTCAATAGCTTACTCTTTCCCTATAAGACTGCTTATTTTAACTAGATTTATATGGCAAAGAAGTAGGATGGAGAAGAAGGGAAAACTGGGGGAAATGTGAGTTGCCTTTGACCTAACCTTTAAAAATGACTTTGAATCTTGGTAAAAGTTCAGTTCCGTTTTGTTTTGTTTTTAAATTCTGATTTCCAATCAGAGTGAGTGACATGCAGTGGTGGAAGAGAGGCCACAGAGGCACCATGAGAGATGGAGCCAGGGGTTGGTATTTGCAGGAGGGGCTGCTCTCCAGGGAAGCGTTCCAAGATTCTATGAGAAGGATATTGTCAATAATAGTCACTCTCTTCACTCTGCAATACCTCTAATAGCTCAGAAGTTACTAACACCCACACCATAAAGCAAGTTACTTATAGTGTGCCAGCCCCAGATATAGCAGCAGTGATTTCACATTTCGGTGTCCCAACGAGTAGTCTTCCTACATTTGAGTTATAGTTTTTCTTACACTGTTGACGTTTCACTCAGGAAATAACCAAAATAACAAAATAAAAACTCAGAAATCCTGGTGTTACCTTAATAGCCTCTCTTCTGTAATTTGTGGTTTAAGTAACTGAATCTTCCTTTAGGGGTTATTCATCTAGTTTGTTGATAATCCAGATCAATACTTGCAATTTACTTTTATAACCTGGCTGGGGGCTGCCTCCCCCAGAAAGAGTGAAACTTAAATAATTCCATTTTGCCACTCTTTAGAAGCTCAAAAAAAGTTCACCAGTAGAATTAGAAACTATATAGGCCATTTGAGACTTCTACCTGATCTATATCCTCGCTTAACCATGGATTAAAATAAAAATAACCGGCTTCATTTCTCATGTGGTTGTAACTTTCTTTCTTTTTTCCCTCTCCACAGAAAGCAGTCCTCATCATTTTCATAAATGTTACCCAGGTGAATGGGCTTGTCCAAAGTCTGGAAAATGCATCCCAATTACAAAAGTCTGTGATGGAATTTTAGATTGTCCATCAGGGGAAGATGAAGGCAATGCCACAGCGCTACGACCTTGTGGTGAGTATGGAAATTTATCTGGGATCTTTCAGATAAATATGCTTCTGTTTAATGACAGAACCCCAAATATAGAGAATATCAGTTGGTGTTTGCATAACAAGCTGTCCCAAGACTTACCGGCTTAAACCCACAAGCATTTATTATTTCTCACAGTTCTGTGGGTTGCCTGGGGAGTTCTGACCTAGACCAGCTCACTCCCTTGTCAGGATGTTGCGATGAAAGCTCTGGCTAGTCCAGGCTTGTTTACGTGGTGGTAGAAAGGGCAAACCCTAGTGCACAAGCTCTTTTCAAGCCTCTGCGTATGTCATGTCTTACTGGCCAAAGCGAGTCACTTGGCCAAGTACAGTGTCAATGGTTTGAAGAGATAGGCTCCACCTCTTGATAGGAAGTGCTTCAAATATCTGTAGCTTTTTTTTCTTCTTCTATCCAGGCACAATTATTTTAATGCCAATTTTAATGACTCTAAAGAAGATTTTATTCCCTCGCTTATAATTATGAAAAAGTCTTGTCTGATTATTTTCAAAAAAGAAGTTTCTGGTTCCTGGGTTATATACTTGAGTTATTTTTCTTCTTTTTCTGTTGCTGAAGAACAGTGGTTCTCAGCCTGTGGGTCGCGATCCCTTTGGCGGTCCAACGACCCTTTCACAGGGGTCGCCTAAGACCATCCTGCATATCAGATATGTACATTACGATTCATAACAGTAGCAACATTAGTCATGAAGTAGCAACAAAAATAATTTTATGGTTGGGTCACAACATGAGAAACTGTATTTAAAGGGCCAGAAGGTTGAGAACCACTGCTGTAGAATATTCACCCCACCATCAACCTGTGAACTCTGGACAGCTGACTCTCCTGTAAGAGAATAACAATTTATGACTTTGATTTCATCAATGGTTCATTCTAAAGTATTCAGTACTTGCCTAGAAGCAACTATGTACCTGTAACCCTAAGGCCTCTTTTTTTTTTTCCCTCCTTGGAAAAAACATGTAATGTTTAAATATACAGAAACTTACATGGCATTCTTCTCCCCCGTCACTCCATTTCATTTAGAGGCCCTTTTTGAAAATCTTAATAAGGGATATATAGTCATAGTGTGAAACAAAAATAAATAGTACAAAATAAAATAGGAAATATAAAATTTGACAGAAAGAAAATAGTCACCTGAAATCCTACTACTTGAAGCTAGCTAGCCACAGTTAATGTTTTTGGTGTTATTTTCAATTCTGTCACTTGGGAATTCTTGACCCTTTGTATTATATAGACAAAGATAGACTTATGACCTGATTTTTCTTTTTTTTTTTTTTAAATTTTTTTTTTTTAATATATTTTATTGATTTTTCACAGAGAAGAAGGGAGAGGGATAGAGAGTTAGAAACATCGATGAGAGAGAAACATCGATCAGCTGCCTCCTGCACGCCCCCCACTGGGGATGTGCCCGCAACCAAGGTACATGCCCCTGACCGGAATCGAACCTGGGACCCTTGAGTCCGCAGGCTGACGCTCCATCCACTGAGCCAAACCGGTTCGGCGACCTGATTTTTCCATAAATAGCTTTTATCATGACCTATAAATAGTTATAACTTTAAAAATAACTTCTTAAAAAAAGATGAATTGAACTTCCGTACCACAAATTGCAGTTAGGCTTGAATGGTGACAGGTTTTCTTTGCTTTGACTACATGGTTATTTAGCTTTTATGTTTGAAAGAAGCAGTACTTACTTCATAGGTAAATGAGTCTTGTTCAGAAATGACCATTCATTTATTTTTTCTTTAAATTTAATTTAATATAATTTTTTCCATCACCATGAGGTGACCATTCAGTTAACAAAGTGTTTTTCTCTGTTTAGATGTGAGTTTGTGTCCTTTCTTGAGCTGTGAGTATCAATGCCACATGGCACCATTTGGAGGGGCGTGTTATTGTCCTCCAGGTTATGTCGTGGACCAAAATAACACCCGGAAATGTGTCGGTAAGTGACAGGTGGGAACACGTGGTCTTTAATCACAGTGCTTGCCACACTGATGAAGTCTATGATCTTTGACAAAAAAGAGTTTGTGCTTGTGGATAGGAGTATGGTCTGTATAACAAAGAGCAACAGTCCTCGCAGAACACCTGAACAATATGGAGTTTTATTTAATTCTGAGTTTTTGTGAGGTGCACAAGGCAAAACAGTGGTTCTGTGGTGAGTGAGTTGACTGGCCACATGGATAGCTGTCTACTACCTGATGATGGAAATAGTCTTTTGTATTTCTTTTTAAAAATTTGGACGTAGGGTTGGTATGGTCATATTGGTTATTAAATACTGGAATACTTCCTTGCGGTTGGTATATAGCTGTTCCCTTCAACTCCATGAAGTGCCCTAGCCTGCTCCCCTGGCTTCTTCTCTAGTATGCTCAAACCTCTCCCAGGTCCAGCAACTAAAGAGTGGTACACAGCAGAAGATCAAGAGGTCACTGCTGCACTGACCACACTGGCCCATGCTCTGCTGGTTGTTAATCCCATTGATTTTTACCTCTACTTGAAGCTAACATTCAAGAAGAACAAACTCGCCTGGCCGGTGTTGCTCAGTGGTTGAGCATTGATCTATGAACCAGGAGGTTACAGTTCAATTCCAGACAGGACATATGCCCACATTGCAGCTCTATCCCCAGTGGTGTGTGTGTGTGTGTGTGTGTGTGTGTGTGTGTGTGTGTGTGTGCGCACAGGAGGCGGCCAATCAATGATTCTCTCTCATCATTGATGTTTCTATCTCTCTCTCCTTCTCCTTTCCTCTCTGAAATAAACAAAAATATATTTTTTAAAAAAGAAAGAACAAAGTCTATCATGTTGCTTCCAGCTGATGACTCGTATTGAACTAGGCACCAGTGATTAAGATGGGCTCTTATGAAGGGAAAAGTAGACATGGCCAAGCCATTGATTTTCAGGTTTTTAAGATTTAAACATGACTTTTTAATGCTCTGATTTCTTTTCCTTCTTTCTAATTTTTGATATGTGAATAAATGTAGTAGCAGAAAGTGACCATAGAGGTTTAATGAAAAAACTTTGTTTTTGCTGGTGTTGGGAAAAGGCATCTGGAAGGCAACTGAAATGATTCATTAAAATTAGTTTTCCCAGGATATTTGTGTTCATTTGGTATTCCTTAGAAATTTGAGATTCTTCAAGGCTTTCTGGAAAAAAAGCAACCATGGCATACATAAGAAATACTTTTATAAAAGTGTCTCTTCTGAAGTAATTTCTAAAGTATTCATATAATTTGGTCCAAAAGACTGAAGTTGGATAAACCCAATGAAGTTATTCAGTCTTTAGTCTAAGCTCATGGTATCCAACTTAATTGTTCTTTCATAATTATGGTTAATCTTAATAACTACTCATAGCCAGAAAAACTTTTAAAATCAGAAATAAACTCTGGTTTAACAAGTTAAACTTGGAACTATTCCTCAGTGTTATTGAGAACGGTATTAATGGGGCTGATTTACCTGTTATGCCAAAAAACACGGGACTTTTTTTTGGTCTGGTAAAGCAATCCAATTGACGTTGTCCATGTGGTGTTCAAAGTGGGGAATATTAGGTGTCTAATATCATGGACCATATCCCAAAGTTTGCCCATGATCTGATTGCTCCTCTTAACTATATTCAACAAGACATCTTAAGATCAAGTGCTTTATATAGGTCAGTGCGAGAGATCCTGAAGACTTAGAGATTACTCAGAATTATTTAAGAAACCCCAAAATTTCTAATAATTTCAAAACACTCTATAAATAAACCATTATGACCTTCAGCTGGCATTAAATGAGATTGCAGAACCCTTTTTGTGTTTTATCATTATCATTACACTGGGGATGCACTTAAGAAATTTAAAAATATTTTTGACACGAATGTCCTCCTTTGTTGGGTGGCTAACTGACTTTGGAACCCCTGCCTGTGCTCGCTGGCATTGCTGTGAGGCAGCTCATCTGTAAGTGTAGGCTGCTCCTTTGTCTTTGGCAAATGTCAGCTTCTCCACCCCCCTTGACTGCCACCCAGCTGCCAATTTGATTTCCAGTCTTTCAGTTGTCCAGGCATTGCCTCTTTCTCTTAGTAGAAAAGGAATTCCGATAGAAATACCAGAAGCCACATTCTCAGTATTACATCAGCTTTTCTCTGTTTTTCCTTTCTCAGTCCCCAGAGAGGAGTTGGGGCTAGATTGCCTTGCAGTTGGAACTTGATAGGCCTTATATCTTTTCAGTAAAAATGACTTACTCTTTCAGAATCCATAGTTCAGTCTTATGATCCCCACAACCTGTTCTCAGGCTTCTTTTTTTCTTCTCATGCTGGAGTCCAGATAGCACAATTTCTAACATCTTTCCCCAAGATCTAAGTCCGTGATAAGCTTTGGGTTATATTTCCAAGTGTCTAGGGCTTCTTATATGCCAGAAATCTAGGCCACTTCAATTTTTTTTTTTTTTGCAGCCATTAAGAAATGAAAAACCATCAGAGCATGGTTTTTCTATTGAACCTATTAGTGAATGTAATACAGAAAATTGCAATATGATACACAAGATAATTTCAGAATTTATAGGAAGCCTTCAGTTCATAGCACACTGGAAGCAGTGTGGTTTTAAGTTCCATGATGAACATCTTTCATTTCCTTCAGTATGTGCCTGGGACTTTAGCACAGATAACCTCATTTGGTGATCAGCTCAGAAGTCTACATTTGAGGGCCTTTGTAAATGTGAGTCCCTGCCACCTGCAGAGACCTTTTCTGTGACCTTCCCTGTCCTTCCAGAATGTATCTGTTGCCCTTGAGTTTTGAAGCTGAGTTAACATTTATATCAAAGAAGATTATATGTTGCTCTTTTTGTAAAGAGAACTCATTAGTTTCAACATATGACATTATGAAACCAGTTACAGTTACTTCAGCTGAGCTTTTAGAAGATTTGCTTTGGTTTGCTGTTTTAAATGATTTTTAAATTTATTTTAAATTTATTATTTTATTTTTTAATTTTTATTGTTGAGATTATTACAGATGTCCCTCT
>NW_005353838.1:3214347-3227506 GCF_000412655.1 Myotis brandtii | reverse complement strand
GTATGGTTTCCTCTTTCCTCCTAGTTGTAGAACTTCCACTCAGCCAGCCTTCCTGTGGTTCTGGATGATGTCCGTTCCGTCTTTTAGTTGTATTTTTGAAGTGGTTGTTCGAGGCAGCAAACTCCGGCGTTAACCTATGCCGCCATCTTGGTTTCCCCCAGATTCTTATTTGTTTATTTTGATTTTTAGATTCAATTGTTGATAGGTATGTATTTGTTGCCATTTTGTTGTTTATATTTTTGATCTTCTTTTACTTCTTTTTTCAATACAAGCTGACAATTGTATGGACATTCTCTTGTAGGTAACTGTTGTTTTTTTTCTTGTTGCTTTTAAGATTCTTTCTTTGTCTTTTGCCTTAATTATGATGTATCTCAGTGTGGTCCTCTTTGGATTCCTCTTGTTTGGGACTCTCTGTGTTCCCTGGACTTGTAAGTCTATTTCTTTCACTAGGTAGGGGAAGTTTTCTGTCATTATTTCTTCAAATAGGTTTTTAATATCTTGCTCTCTCTCTTTTTCTGTCGCCCCTATAATTCGGATGTTGGTACGCTTGAAGTTACCCCAGAGGCTCCTTACACCATCTTCAGATTATTTTATTCTTTTTTCTTTTTGCTCTTCTGGTTGGGTGTTTTTTGCTTCCTCATATTCCAAATTGTTGATTTGATTCTCAGAATCCTCTACTCTACTGTTGAATCCCTGTATATTATTCTTTATTTCAGTCAGTGTATGCTTAATTTCTGACTGGTCCTTTTCCATTTTTTTGGAGGTTTCTAGTAGATTCTTGAGTAACTTTATAACCATGGTTTTGAACTCTATATCCAGTAGTTTGCTTTCTTCCATTTCTTTCATTTGTGACATGTTTCTTTGTCTCCGCATTTTGACTGCTTCCCTGTGTTTGTTTCTGTGTATTGGGTAGAACTGCTATATCTCATTGAGTTGGTAGAGTGGCCTTGTGTAGTAGGTGTTCTATAGGACCCAGTGGCTCAGCCTTCCCAGTCACCTGAGTTGGGAACTCTAGGTGCACTCCTTTGTGGGCTGTGAGCACAGTCTTGTTGTAGTTGAGACTTGATTGCTATTGGTGTTTCTGGGAGGAATTGACCTTCAGGCCAATTGACTGTGAGGATCAGCTGTGACTACAGTGGGAGAGCTGCTGTGTAGGAGACACCCCTCTGGAGCCAGACTTGCTTCAGTGGGGCTTTGGTGCTCGCTGAGTCTGCCCCTTGAGTGTGTTGCTTATGGTTGTGTAGAGTTGTAATCTGGTATGGTCTGATACTGACCACTGGGTACACTGGCTCTTGGGTCTCCAGGGAGGTGCAAAATCAGCCACTGCCTGGGGCCACCCAGCAGGAGCTACAGAGAGATCTGCAGATTCCTCCTCTTTGTATTGGATTTGGAAGTGCCCAGATGAGGCCCAGCTATGAAGCAAGGCAGGCCGGTGCTGGTGCCAGGTCTTGGGCCTTTTATTGATAGGTTTGGGGTTCCCTGACCTAGCTGCAGCTTGTTTGACAGATTTTAACCTGAGCAAGGACAGGCCATGCATATGCAAAAGCCACTGCACACAGCTTGGGTGGGATTTTAAATGGATGAGGTGGGGTCTTAGGGAATCATCAGAGTGGAGTAAACAGAAATGACTGTCAGTCAGCCCTGCGACCTGGTAGGTTCCAGCATAGGAACAATGATTCCTGTGAGCACCTCTGTCTGGGAGAAAGCTGCCCCCGAGTTACTGACCCAATAATCCACTTCCTCCTTTTATGTGTCTCCTTGGAGCCTCGCCGTGGTGCTGGAGCTCAGAGGAAGCAGGACCTTATAAGTTCAGTTTGTAGTGCTGGCCTTTTAAGGGAAACAGCTGGGTCTCCAGCAGCCTCTGTGTCACTGAGCCCCAATCCTCACTGGTTTTTACAGCCTGTAGTTCTTACTGCCCATAGGCACTTCTTTTCCCAGGTCTGGGATCCTAGGCTGAGGTCTGGTGTGGGGCTGGGAGCCCTTGCTTCTCTGGGCGGCCTCCGAAGAGATGACCTCCCTCCTGATTAAAAAAGCGGCACATGTGGGTGCTGGACCAGCCCATTCCATGCCTCCCCACCTCCTATCAGTCTCAGTGTGCTTTCTTCTTTACTTCTCTAGATGTAGGACTTCCATTCATCCAGCTTTCCAGTGGTTCTGGATGATGGTTGTTCTATATTTTAGCTGTAATTTTGATGTAGTTGTGGGAGGCGGTGAGTACAGGCATTTACCTGTGCCACCATCTTCAAATCTTTCTGGGTTGCTCTTTCAAGCATTTTAATTCGACAAATACTCTCTGTATGGCTGTCATCCTCTGTGTGTCTGACTCATTACAGAGGCATCAGGTGTTGAAAACCTATGCAACATTTCTCATCTTAGACATGGCTCCCCAGTGAATGCCTCAGTCATGATCAAAAATAAAATTGAATAATCCTGACACGGAATCTCGTATCTTTCCACCATTCATCTGCTGCTGGTAGTCTTGACCTGGCAGTGTGCTGAGGCAGTTACAGGATTATTGTTTCTGATTGACAGGACATGCTATTTGTTGACAGAATGACATTGTGGTGCAGAGTTAGGGCAGAAAGGCCATTCAGCATGGTGGGATTTCACACAGCCAAAAGAATCAGAGCATGTCCAAGGGGGTCTAAGCTAAAAAGGGATTTTTGAATTATTTTCAAACCAGTATTTGTTAGTTGGAAGGGACAAAGAGTAAAAAGGAAAGAAAAGTAACAGGGTGGGAGGTGGGTATTGTAAAGCAATGTTAGTGTTTTATATAGTTTCCAATGCCTTTCCTATGCTCATGAAAATACTTAAGTCTAGCCCTCACTGGTTTGGCTCAGTGAATAGAACGTTGGCCTGCAGACCAAAGGGTCCCGGGTTCAATTCTGGCCAAGGGCATGCACTGTGGTTGTAGCAGCCTCCTCCTTGATCCGGGCTCTGGTCAGGGCACATGTAGGAGGCAACCTATCGGTGTGTTTCACTCACATCGATGTTTCTCTCTGTCTTTCCCTCTCTCTTCCACTCTCTCTAAAAATCAATGGAAAAATATCCTCAGGTGAGGATTAAAAAAAAAATACTTAAGTCTACTTTCTTGCCTTTAAGTGTAATTGACTATGGATATTAATTAGCCTTTATTTTTCTCCAAATGGAGAATATAGTTTTGTTCAGTCATTAAAAGTGACAGGGATTTATACACACATTCTAACTTTTAAAGTACGGATAGCCCACATGATAGGAGGGGTATTTGCACCCACAGAATCCTAGTTATGTCTTTTCTACTTTTGGTTTTCTTTCCCTGCTCCAGGGTGACTTCAGACCCTTAAGCATAGTCTCATCCGTCTTGCATTCCAAATGAGGTCATGACACTCTGGAAGTTTGAGGGCGAATGTCCTGTACTTTCATTCCTACTGAGGCGAAGCCTCAGGTGCTGTTTTCTCAGGGCTGAGGGGAGGGCACAGAAGAGATAGATGAATGAAGGCTTTTTAATTTAGTCATATGTCCTTTTATCTTGTCATGTTCAAATTGGATCAATTTTTTTTAATTAGTTACAATCCTTGGAAAGAAAAATATTCTGGCCCATGTTGTTATGTTTGAGAAAACGAGGACCATTAGCTTATTCCCATGACGTTCTTGAGCTTTCTTGTTAAGGAGTCACGAGATGGTGGGCCATCCAGCAGGTGTGGTAGAATCCAATTCAAAACTCTGACATTTGCTGTAGATATAATCAGATCCAGAAATCTAGACAATTCTAGACTTGAGGTTATGGTAGTGTTAGGAATTCTAATTTACATGGCACGGGAACCCTGTGGAAATAGGCTGTGGAGGTCATCCTTCCAGGGAAGAGGGTGGGGTGAAGGAGGGTGAAGAGTGGATGCCAAATGAAATATTTGGCAGCAGTCTACCAAAGATAGGATAATTTCTGTACCCCTTAAGATTTATAGTTTAAATTTAAGAAAGACTCTTTATAGTATGTGTTGTTATCTCCTCTATATTGTATTGTTTATAGGTCAATTATATTGAGTCACTTTTTTAAAAGGGTTTATCTTCTTTTTAAAAAAAATCCTCACCTGAGGATATGTTTTTTGTTGATTTTAGTGAGAGAGGAATGAAGAGAGAGAGAGAGAGAGAGAGAGAGAGAGAGAGAAAGGGAGAAATAGAAATAGAAACATCGATCTGTTGTACCCCATATGCTCTCTGACTGGGGATAGAACATGCAACCTTTTGCTGTATAGGATGGCACTCCAACCACCTGAGCTACCCAGCCAGGGTTTGAATCACTGTTTTACACAGTGGGACTACGATGGCATTGAATAGAGCTTTATCATGTAATGTACTTTCAATAAATAGTGATTAAACGAATGAGTAATAAGTTAATGAAAAGCTGAAGAGAAGTACTTTTCATGTCAAAATAATTTTAATTTCATTTTGGTTATGATTTAAAGAAAGGTTCATTGATTTCAGAGAGGAAGGGAGAGGGAGAGACATATAGAAACATCAATGATGAGAGAAAAATCTTTGATCAGCTGCCTCCTGCACACCCTCTAATGGGGATGCAACCCAGGCATGTGCCCTGACAGGGAATCGAACCTTGACTTCCTGGTTCATATGTTGACCCTCAACCACTGAACCACAGTAGCCAGGACGATTTTTGACATTAGAAGAAACCTGGGTAAAGAGACCTTTCCAAATAGTTTATTGCTGTCACAGATTTGTGTCTTATTGAGGGGCTGCATATAAGGCAGGTCTTACATTTTTGAAGTAGCACTATCCAATAGAACTTTCTGCAGTGATGGAGATGTTCCATATCTGTGCTCTCCAGTATGGTAACCACTAATCATAAGTGGCCATTGAGCACTTAAAATGTTGCAGGTCATTTTAGTTACCATATAATAAAGGACAGTTTTACAGGAAAGCATTTACATCAATATTCAGATATTTTATAAAGCAACATTAATAAGTGAAATGCAATACCACAGGGCTAGGAATCCAGGCAGTGTTGTGCATCTTCTGTAAAGTTGTCTTCATGTAAATTTAAAAAAACTTATTTAAATGCTCTTGGGTTTTCCTGCTGGGGGTCTTGTCCAGCATCTAGAAGGGTTCAGGAATCCAGAGAAGGGCTGCTTTGTAAATTATTAAAGAGTCTAGAGACGAAACATAATTTTGGAAGGCATTTTGGGGGGCCAGAGGAGCTTGGCTGTAGGAACCAAGTTCTGCTGTCTCTCTGGACCCCTTGCTTTTTATTAACACAAACTGTCCTAAAGCAAGGTAGATATACATATCAAAGGCAAGGTTTAGTATATAGAATCCATTGTCAGATTGGAGCAACTGCCTTCGGCAGTTCAGGTGTTTGGCCAGTAGGAGGCAATAACATGTAGATTAAAATAACCCTCAGCTGTCTGGCAGCAAGCAATCATTTATGCATCCTTTTTGGGTTTGGGGAAATGCCCTTAGCCATTTCCAGCAGGCAATCCTCAAGGTTCCATCAACATTTTGATGAAACTTCTTGCATTTATGACATGCTGGAATCAGCTTCCGTCATTTTCCCCACCCTACAGATGCCTGTTCTGAATTCCTATTTTTTATTGTATGTCTAGATTCTGTGCTACTTTCAGAGGGTGTATATTTAGACAGACTCATCACCATATTCCATTACAGCTTGTCCAAATTTTTTTTCAGAGGGTGATCAAGAAATGTTGGTAAACATAATTGCAAATGTTTATTTCCCACATGGCAGATTTTGATGATTGCCAGGTATGGGGAGTTTGTGACCAAATGTGTGAAGACCGAGTAGGCCATCACCAGTGCCACTGTGCAGAAGGCTATATCTTGGAGCATGAGCGGCATTGCAAAGCCAATACTTCCAGTGAGTAAAAGAAGGACACTTGTATCTCTGAACACTATACTTGTGACTAATATCCTGCTCCCAGAGCAGATGACAAAAGAAATAACTGCATTTATGCAGATGGCAGGATTAATCATCACAAATCAAGAGTGGTGCCTGCTGCTGGAAGAATGGCTCAACATGAATGATTAGGGACTAATTTGTGAATTAATGATCATTAATAGTTTTTTTATTGGTTGCTTGTTCACTTTGGGCTTGGACTATTATGTCATCCACCACATTTAAGCGTGGACTAAATTTTATGCCTACATTTGACCTACTGGAGCATCCATTATTTTAATTAGTTTACCTACCACAAATGTAGGTGACAAGTATATATAGAAATAATTTTGTTATGCAAGATTTAGGGATGGTTCAAAATGGACTTGCTAAATTTGGATTACAGTTTGTGAAAATGCCTTTTTTCTGGGTGTTTTGTTGGAATCAATATAAGAGTACTACTAGGTTATAGTAGAGAAAAGCCCTGGGGAAAATCTGTTAAAAAAGATTACTCTCCCAAAGCATTTTTTGTCACTATGAATTTCATGTTTGTGAGTATATAAATATAGCAGATTTAGATCATTCATTGCCATGTGATTTCCCAGTAATTGTGTGTTTTACGCAATCTAAAATTACACCTGGGATAAAGTGCTTATTTCATCTAGGATTCTTGAAAAAATCTGACATATTCCCCTCAGTTGAATTGAAAGTGAATTGGACTAGTAGTCAGGACACTTGAATTCTTGGCAGCCTCTGTTCCTAATTTATTGTGACTTTGGACACTTCATTAAGAATCTGTTCCTCAGTTTGCCCATCTGTAAAATGGGTAGAATGACACCTATATGCCTGCCTCAGAGGTTTATTTTACAATAAGAAATACATAGGACATATTTGAAAAAGCTGAAAAGCATACCAGTTATAAGTTACGTAATCATTGTTCATTTGAAGGAGTGATAATGCCTTCCTTTTTCACATTTAGCTGGTGAGGCCTCTGTTATCTTCTCCAATGGTCGAGATTTGCTAATTGGTGATATTCATGGAAGATCCTTTGAGGTCCTGGTAGAATCTCAACATCGTGGAGTGGCTGTGGGTGTGGATTTTCACTATCACCTACAAAGAATCTTTTGGACTGACACGGTGTTAGATACGGTAAATAGAAATTTCAGGAGCATACTTGGGAGCTGATAGAACCCCAAGCACAAAGTGTTGATAGCTTTTTACTTTGGGGGGAGAAGAGGGAAAAGTTTCTTTGTTTTCTAACAAAAAGGGCCCTTGAGATATTTTATGTTAATCAGCACCTTTTTTCATGCTATACTATTACATGGGACCCATTAAACAAAGCAGTCTATTATATGGATTAGCCTTGAGCAACTTTTAATTTTATTCGAAATGGAGTCCAAAAGCCTAATTAAAAGAAATAGTAGACATTCTTTCAAAACTGGATAGATATTTGGTAGTAATTTTTGAAACTTGATCATTTAAAATGTAAAAAGTACTCTGCTTTCCTGTGTGATAAAAATCAGATTTTACCTTCATCTTCTAAATGGAATCATAATCGAGGGTTGGGTAACAAATATTGACAGTATTTTGACTAACAGCCAAATTTTCATTATTCTGACTTATTTGGAAAGTGTGATGGATTTAACTTCAACTTTGAGTAATGTGGTGGCGATTTTTAAAACATAAATTTTAGAGTGACATGGAATTTTATTTCTCTCTCTTACATTTCTTTGTACCATAATTAAAATTCTAATTCAATTAAGTTGTATAAAAATTTTAAGAAGTATAATAACCTGGGTTTTTCTTTCAGGTTTTTTCAGCTAATATTCATGATTTAGACACCGAAGAAATTATTAATGTTTCCATTGATGATCCCGAGAATCTGGCTGTGGACTGGATTAATAATAAACTTTATATGGTGGAGACCAAGGTTAACCGTATAGATATGGCCAATTTGGATGGAAGCCACAGGGTTATTCTTATAACGGAAAACTTGGGGCATCCTAGAGGAATTGCCCTGGACCCAACTGTTGGGTAAGTGATCTGAAGACGTACTGATTCCAGTATTTTTGGAGTTTTATCTCTTTCCCTATACATAAGACATCCATTGGACTAATTGAAGGTTAATTCTGAGTTCTTTTTAGGCTCTGTGCTCTAGAACCCATGTTTACTTTGTATTTCTGTTCATAGAAGCTGTAAAGGAGTTGGCTAAATAGAACCTTATTTGAGGATATGTAATCCTAAAACATATGGAATACTAAAAATGTGATGTTTTAGGTGTATGAATTTTATTCTTAATGTTTGCCATATTCGCTTGGCTGAGAGATTGGACTCTGTTCTGACTCAACCTAATAATATTGTTACAACTAAATATTACTGTTGTTTCACTATTATTAAGATGATCACTCTAGCATGAATTGGCTGTAAAGTTTTTTAAATTGGGGAAATAAGATCCAAACTATCCCCCTTTTATAGGTGTTTTTTTTTTTCTTTTCTTACAGACTGGGGTTGGGATGTCAATGTTAATAATGCAGTACAAGTTTAGTGTGGATCAATTCAGTAAGACCGATAATGCTTACTTTTCTCTAGGTATACATCCAAATATCACTGATCTCCACATTTGAGAACAGTTATGGAAAACGTAGCTTTCTCTTAGGTTTTCTCAGCTGTCTTAGGAACCTTGAATAAACTTGAGGCTACTACAGTGTTGGTGAATGGTGATTATTCATTCCTACTTCCTGATACCTGCTGTTCTTCCTTGAAAATGGATATGTTTTATAGACTAAGCCTTAGAATCGGAATGGAGGAGGAAAATGGCTTGATAGCCATTTTAAAATATATTTGTAAGCTTTCTTGGATGTAAAAAATAGAAGTGAAAAAGCCAGGGGACAGGGGAGAAAGTTAGGAGGGTGGATATGAATTTTTAGGCTACCATGTTAGTGCATTTTAGTAGTTGTTATTTGGAATTGTTGCCTCTCCTGATTGGCCTTCTTAGTTTCTGATTTTTAATGCTTTTTAATTTCTCTGTTATTTTATACCCCCAGTTCTCTAATCAGCTGGAGGAAATTTCCATTGATCTAAACAAAAATAAACAAATATTTCAGATAAGCTTGTAAAGTAACTGACTCTTTCTTTTCATCTTTTGTTTTTCTTTTTATAGATATTTATTTTTCTCAGATTTGGACAGCTTTTCTGGTGGACCTACGGTGGAAAGGGCTTTCATGGATGGCACTAACCGTAAAGATTTGGTTAAAACAAAGCTGGGATGGCCTGCTGGGATAACTCTGGATTTGGTATTAAAGCGTGTTTACTGGGTTGACTCCCGGTTTGATTACATTGAGACTGTAACTTATGATGGAACTCAAAGGTAAGAAGTACTTTTTATAACTTTATGAGTTTAGGGAAAGTACATAAAATTTATGGAAAGGGATACCAAAGGAGCATAATTAAAATATTGGTTTTGGTTGACATGACCTTTGAATGACCTTTGTGTTGACATTCGCATGGTGACCTGCTCTGAGTTTTAACTTCTTTTGAGTTCCATAGCACAGTCATTAAATATTACCTAGAACATTGTTCTTTGATTTCTCCTCCCAACCCCTCTTTCACTCTTAGATAAAGCACATTGTTTTCATTAACTCCTGAGTTCATTTATATACAGGAACATTATACTCTGGGTCACTTATGGTTTATTTTTAAAGACAACTTTGTCTTTAAGCTTTCTAATATCCCCCCAATAAATAAATGCTTTATTATTTATTTAACATTTTCTGGTGGAAATTAATTGGATTTTACTCTGCCCTTATATATATATTTCAAATTTCAAAGAGAAATTCTGACTCGTATTTTTACTTGATATATTTCAAAGATACTTACATAAACAAAATATTTGAACATAGAATATGGCATATATTTTTCTTCATCTTATTAGTCTGATTAGAGCTAACTATATATTATTTAAATTTTTAACTATTTTAGATCCTTTCCTTTTGGTATTTTCAAAAATTGGTCTTAAAATTGACAAGATAAATTACTTTGTGCATTCAGCCAATAAATTGACCAGTTAAAATTTTCAAAATGACTGGATTTATTGCCTTCTCAATGAAAGGCATATTATAGTTTTGTTTTCTCCTTTATCTCTTTCGTAAGGATGGTATCACAGTTTGCCAGTGGATTATATATGCTTAGAACACTCTCTACATGGTTAAATCAAGTGATTGGACATTAAGGCTATGACTTTTTATCATTGAAACTGTTTTCCTATAGTGAGAGTATGAATTAATTGAATGAAAAAATATTCGTTAACCTGATAAGTCATATATGAGCAGTTGAAAAATGCCCTATTTTTTCTTTTTCACACCATTATATTATATAATCCAAATATTTTTATGCTAAGGTTAAACTAAAACATGAAAGATAAAAATTAATAGAGTTTCAGAAAGATGTGAGTAATTTGCTGCCTGTGAGGAAACATCAAAGAGATAATAAAGCTCACGAGTACAGCTGAAGTCATAAAGTCATTGCCTCTTGCTTTGCCAGCAGGTGGCATTCAGGGTTCTGGAATTTGCTAACTGAAAAAGAAAACCATTCTCCAATCTTAATGTACCATGTCGTTATTGAATGTTTCAAAGTGTGTGCTAACTTGCCACCTTAGTTTTCTTCTTCTTTTTTTTCTCTCTTATAGTATTTCCAGTGTTATTATCTTCAAGTCTTTTCTTAGAGTTCTATTGTGCTTTTCAGTTTTCAGGGGCTGCTCAGATTTTCCTTTGTCTTATTGTGCCAAAAGGAAAAAAAAAAAAAAAGAATGAGTTTTTCCTTGGGTTATATTCCACCTCACTTTTTAAAATATGGCCTAACTGAATTATCATTCGTGTGGATGTTGTCCTAGCAGGCACTGTTTGGCACCTTTCACTTCTGTTTTCTCCCCATTTAAATAACTCTGGACATGCTGTATGATCAATTGAGAGTTTCATCTAGCAGAGCCTTAGAGTGGTATAGCACTGTTTTTTGCTCTCACCAGAGCAGTGGTGGGGAACATCAGGCCTTCGGGCCGTATGAGGCTCGAGAAATCATTTGGTCTGCCCTGCCAAGGCTCTAGGGGTGAGTTAATTAATATTTGACTAAACATAGCAGGCTAATTTTTAAGTTGATAATTTTGTATGGCCCTCGAATGATGTTATAAATATATCCAAATGGCCCCTGGCAGAAGAAAGGTTGCCCACCCCAGCACTAGATTGACACCAAGAATAGGTCTGTGTGTTTGCTGTGGGTTGAACTCTCAAACTCACTGACCTGCACCCTAATTGCTGAGGAATGGTCAGTGGTCCAGTGTGAAGTCAATGTAGAAGGCATCCTCTACCATCTGATCCCTGTTACACTCTTTCACCTATGGATTTCAAAATGACATGTCACATCTTAACCCTTTTCTATGTGGGGCAACCTTAAAAGAATGAAGAGCAAGTGTGAAAATAATGGTAATTTCTCAAAAAAAATCTACAACAAGTTAGGATTGGGCCTGGAATTTAAGTTTCAAGGGTCTTTTCCAAGAGACATGACAATCCTTCTATCAAATGTAGATGGAAATATATCTATTTTATCTATAAATTCTATATATGCAACAAGAAATTATTTAGCCTTTTATGCATTAGCTTTAACTAATTTGACTTTTAATCAAAACAAAGCAAAACAAACAAAAAATTGTATGCTATATATCTTTTGTAACAGGAAGACCGTGCTTCATGGAGGCTCACGCATTCCTCATCCCTTTGGAATAAGCTTGTTTGAAGATAGTGTATTCTTTACAGATTGGACAAAGATGGCTGTAATGAAGGCAAACAAGTTCACTGAGACCAACCCACAAGTGTACTACCAGTCTTCCCTGAGGCCCTTTGGAGTAATTGTTTTCCACTCCCTCAGGCAGCCCCATGGTAAGCCCCACAGCAATAGACGCTGTTAGGTACTGGCCTTGGAAGAAAGGTTTTCTCAAAGCTATGAAGTTAATAATGGGGGACCTCATGAGATTTGGGTGGTATCCTCACATATATGAATGGTTACCTAGAGAGTTAAATCTTCTGAAATTGACTCTGTGGGGAACTTAGAGATTAATTTAACAGATATTTATTGTCACTGTAATGTGCCAGATACTGTCTAGATCCTGGGGTGATAGCGGGAAACAAACCAAACCAAAATAACTATCTTCATTCTACTGGGAGGAATCTTGTAATTCAACCCTCTAATATTACAGTTGAGAAAACCAGAAGAAGATAATGACATGCCTAAGTATTGTCAGAGCCATTTTCCCCCTCTGCCCTGTTGTACATGTAAGACACCTGTCCTTTGGTTTGCATTAGGTTTGACACAGGCAAATTGGATTTGGTGACTCTGGTCACTATTTAAGAAAAAAAATATAAGTATTTGCTTGTATATCAATTAAAAGAAATATGAAAAATTAGATTATAATTATAGAAAGCTTAATATTAGTGAACAGTCATTCAGAGAATGACATTTCACTCAAAAACTCTTTGTGTTAAGTGACGGATCTCAAATCGCTCCTAAACCGCCACTCTTGGCACTTTAAGTCAGATCCCACCTGGCTGAAGGAGAAAGACTATAATTAGGTTGATTTTTAAAAAAAAGAAACCATCTATTAGAACCAAAACATTCAGATGAATATCCTTCAATGTAGTCCTCCTTGGAAAACATACACTTCATATGAAAATACATGCTGTATCTGAAAACATTTCCAAAATTTCTATTTGGAATAGTCAGTGTATGAGCCCTTGACCAAATATATTGTCCAATTTTGTCATTCAACTTATTTCTATTATTTGCCTCAGAGTGATATCTGGCTGCTGTTTTTCCAAATCAATCCACCTGAGATGATAGACTATTTTAAGGAATAAGTCAAAGGCCAAGAAGATAATTTCAAAAGCACATAAAACATTTTTAGCTGTGGCAGCATTGTGTACAGTGAGCTTCCCAAAGTCCCTGTGCTTGAGGGCGGTTTTTGGAAGTGTAAACGGGTTTGTGTTGCAAACTTGCATGGTTTTGGAGTCAGATCTGAATTTAGTATAGCTGGCGGGCCACTGAATAATCTTGGGCAAGTTGTTCTATCCTTTGGAGACTTGATTTCCTCTTCTGTGGAATTGGGGTACTACTACTTACCTTTTAGAGTCATTGATTGTAAGTTGGTTTACTTACAGAGTAAGCATCCAGTGAATTATAGTTATACTAGGGGCCCGGTGCACGAAATTCGTGCACTGGGGGGGGGGGGGGGCC
>NW_005353838.1:3209631-3212976 GCF_000412655.1 Myotis brandtii | reverse complement strand
GGGGGGGGGGGGGGAGCAGTTATTTTCCAATCATTGAGGCTAGCCGACTCAATTATTGGGGAAAAGGGACCATCCAAATTATCCAGTTGCAGGAATCTTGTTTTTTTTGCCACCATTAGTTTGAGAGTGTGAAATTGAGAGGGCCAGTGCATCTACCTAGTAGAGGTGAGTGTATATTACTATACAACCCATAGCACTGTCTCTGAACTTTAAACCCATTATTCTGTTTCACCTACAGGGCTCAAAAGTGGCTTCATGTGTCTGGGATAATTACACATTTCTAACTGAGATTTTACCCTGTGCATTTTTTTCCTCCAGCCAGCAATCCTTGTGGAGATAACAATGGAGGCTGCGAACAGGTCTGTGTCCTCAGCCACAGAACCGACAATGATGGCCTGGGTTACCGCTGCAAATGCACCTTTGGCTTCAACCTGGATGTGGATGGCCACCGCTGTGTTGGTAAGAAATTGGTTTGGACTGTCTTTCTGGAAGATGGTAAAGGCTATGTGCTGCTCTTGGACTCGGGCCATCTCGGCAGGCATCTCTCCCCTTTTTTCACAGAGCTGTGTTTGAGCAACATGTCTATCTCTTGGGATTCACCTTTAATTCCACATCTAGGGTTTCCTGGGGTTCCCTTTCCCTTTTGTCTCCTTCCCAAAATCTTTGTCTACCTTTTTAACTATGCTTTTGAAATCCCATAGGATTTCATTTTGAGTTCTTTAAAAAAAATTGATTTCAGAGAGGAAGAGAGCGATAGAAACATCATTGATGAGAGAGAATCATTGATCAGCTGCCTCCTGCACTCCCCTACTGGGGATCGAGCCCACAACCCAGGCATGTGCCCCGACAGGGAATAGAACCGTGACCTCCAGGTCCATAGGTCGATGATCAACCACTGAGCCATGACAGCTGGGCTGAAGATTTATTTTTTATGTTTATTTCAGAATTATAAAATGTGCTTTATGGATGTATAAGTAATTTGTATGGAATTCAGAGAGGGTAAGAACCATGCTGTGGCTGACCACGCTGTGTCCTTCCTCCTATAGCTGTTAAGCAATTCCTGATCTTTTCATCTGAAGTGGCTGTTCGAGGGATCCCATTCACCATCTCTACCCAGGAAGATGTCATAGTTCCAGTGACAGGAAATCCTTCTTTCTTTGTTGGAATTGATTTTGATGCCCAGGAGAAAACACTCTTTTTTTCAGATACATCAGTAGACATGATTTATAAACAAAAGATCGATGGCACAGGTGAGAATTCTGTTTTCAGTAATAATGCTAATAAATATAATTTGCTTAGGAGAATTTTGCATTCACTTCTTAAGCAGGATCCTTTATTATAAGACCTTCCATGTCTTTGATTGCCATCTATGTTGGAATTATAAATCAGTGTGGGGAGACTTCTGATAGGGCATTTACTGAATGTTTCCCCCCTAACCTTGGGAATGAGGGCAAGGTCTGGGAAGGCTTCTTCTTGCAGGTGCTGATAAAAATCTCCACCCAAGCTTTCTGAGGTTCAGATTCATAATGCCAATTGCCTTTTGGGCATCCCAAAACCACCTCAAAACCAATATATCTACACAGACACCTTAATCCCATTTCTCACATACCTCCTGCCTCAGGAACATGACCACTTCACCTTTTCCATCCTCTCCCTATTCCTTCCACTCTTTTAGCTTCTCTCATTAACTCATAAACCTCCAGCCATGCTCTGGGACATGTGAAATTCTCTCTCTCTCTCTCTCTCTCTCTCTCTCTTCTCTCTCTTCTCTCTCTCCCTCCCTCCCTCCCTCCCTCCCAGTCCTTGCTTTCATATAGCCCCTCAATTCACCACTCCCTTTGGGAAACTTCTCCACACTGTCAACTTGCCATATTCTCCATTCAGAGACTGCTTTCATACCATCCTGTGCATTCCTCCATCACAGCACCCATTACTATTTTATTTTTGCTTCTCAGATTAATTGCCTCCCTCCCTCTCTCTCTCACTTTATTATAAATACCTTGAAGGCAGTGTCCCCACTTCTCTATGACTCAGTTTCCTCATCTGTACAATAGTATGTGAGCCAGTTCCTGGCTCAAAGTAAGTGCTCAATATAAGCTATTATGAGTAGTACTATTAGCAATATTGTGTTTTCTAAATCTATTCTGGTGGAATGTTTTACAATTTTCTGAAAAATGAGTGGAGAAAGCACAATGATTGGTTTTCCTACTTTGAAAGAAAGAGGTGAGATTGTTTACCCTGATTTAGATTTTCTATGGTGAGAAAAGGGAAAAGAGGAGAAAAGGCATAAAAATTTCACAAAGAGGAAAGTGGTATTTTTTTTCTTTTCTTTTCCCTGTACCTAGTTCTAATTTCCTTTCTGGTATCTTTGCTGGTCTTTTCCAAACTTGGCAGCTCTGTGGCTATGAAAGGCTGTTGATGAGAGGGCTGGGCGGTCATACTGCAGAGATATCCCCCAGTCGTACCTGGCAGTGTCGGCTTATCAGAGCTGTCTGAGGGTGGTGTTTGTGCGCATGTGAACGCAGGTATCTCTTCTTCAGATGTTCTGCAATGAGAATTTTTTTTTTTCCTCGAACAAGGGAGGAAACTCAAGCCATATCATTCCTGGTTCTATGTATCAGAATTATATCCATTCTTTGAGATCTAACCTTTTGGGCATGGATATATTCTAGGTTCATCTCATGTTGTAGCTCAGTTTTTTTTTTTAAAGAATTTTGAATGTTACTGAAATGTGCTCCAACTCTGACACGAAATTTATATATGCAGTAAGAGGAAAATGTATGTCTAAAATATGCTTAGTTTAAACCATGTCCATATTTTAACTTACAGGAAGAGAAATTCTCACAGCTAACAGGGTGGAAAGTGTTGAAAGTTTGACTTTCGACTGGATTTCAAAGAATCTCTATTGGACAGACCTTTCTTATAGGAGCGTGAGTGTCATGAGGCTAGCTGATAAATCGAGACGGGAAATAATCCGGAATTTAAATAACCCACGATCAATCGTAGTTCATCCTATTGCTGGGTAAGCGTGTTCTTGTTTTCCCGAGAGCTTGAAACTGAATAGCTTTTAGAGTTAATGAAAAGTGATGTCATAGGGATTTGGCAAGTTCAGCAAATAAAAGATTAACTATATAAATTGAAATCACCTTAAATTTTATCCCTTTAAGTAATCACTTCATCTCCTTCAAAAAACTTTCTTAGTTTCAGCTTCCCTAGTCTTAATAGAAGTGGTTGTTTTTCTCCCACAATTGCAGGGGACCAAACAATGTGATACAGATTCATTAGGGAAGGAGTGAATATGCAGCAGAACTAAGCAATCGCAGTTTGAAAAGCCAACGTTTACCG
>NW_005353838.1:3172999-3209608 GCF_000412655.1 Myotis brandtii | reverse complement strand
CCAGTTATCTTGACTCTTATCTTTAGTCTATGTTCTCTTAATCCTTAACCTTTAGCTCCACCTCAGGGATTTTTTGGAGAAAAAGACAGCTCAGACAAAACTGGCCCCTTACTTTAAGACAGGGAGGTCCAAAATTCCAAGAAAACTCACCCAAGTTCACCTAATGCAGAGCAAGGAGCTGGTGGGGTGCCATAGGCCCCTGCTGGTACCTAGCATGGGTCTGGGTCTGCAAGGTGGTCCTGGGTGGGCCTGCTTGGAATCCTGCCACACTACACCACCATAAGACCATCCAAGTCCCAGCACCTGTTGTATTTGAATGGAACAACAGAAGAAAAAAAGACTGATAATTCACTAAAGCTTTGTTCACTTGGCACATAGTGAGCACTGTACATGTATAATGTCATCTAATCCAAAAGCTAGTTTGTGAGTGGGGTATATATAATGCCTGTTTTAGAGATAATTAATCTGAGGCTCAGAGAGATATAAAGTAAAAAATATATATGTTTTTAAAGATTTCAGAGAAGAAGAGAGAGGGAGAGGGAGAGGGAGAGGGAGAGAAAAATCAATGATAGGTTGTCTCCTGCATGCCTCCTACTGTGATCGAACCTGCAACCTGAGCATGTGCCCTGACAGGAATTGTGGTTCATAGGTCAATGCTCAATCATGGTGAGGGTTCCACACTTTTTAAGCAACAGGTAATATTTAAATTCCTGTTTGACTGGAAAGCCTGTGTCTAATAACTCTGTATGCTGTCTCTAGGATATTTTATATTTTAATCTTCTTATGAAATAAACACAAGAAAACCAATATTATTGATAAGAAATTTTATTACCCTATAGACTAGAGAGTTAAATTGTTGATTTTTGAATGAATTTATGTTAAACTAAATTTTTGGCATTTGGTTTTTAAAAGCTGTTACATTCCTTTCTTAATGACTCCATTTAAATAATATGAAATCATATTTCAGAAATTTTAATTCCTAAGGCTCTTATGAAAGAAAAACCCCTCCTCCCCCACCCGAAACTTATCTTTTTGCTGCTCCTTAGAATAAAAAGAGTTGTTCTGAGTAAGATAATGTTTAAGAGTCATTTTCATTAGGGATGAAATGCTTGCCTACAAATTAATCTGTTCCTCGTGGAAGATGACTGAAGAGTGATGTAGTGGATCCAGGATGTTAAATCCAGAGAGAAAATCATTTTCTTGCTCACAGCTTATTATTTCATTTGAACAACATGGAATATTTAAAATGTAACTTAAATTTGTGTCTTTAAAAAAAAATCTACTTGATGACATAATTGTAGGTCCTATGTCTGGTACAGTGGCTCTGCTCTGGATGTCCATTTCATGTTATTTGTCTTTGTGAACTTGGTGATATATTGAAAACTGAACCTTTAGTTAAGAATTAGATCAGTTGTATACTAAATATGCTTAAGAAACAGATACTTGCCCCCCTCTCCCCATGGAAGCCTAATAGCATATAAAGAAAATGAAATTATCTGCAGCAAGTCCCTGGAGAATCTGTGCTTGTGCTAAATCTTTCTAAGGTATGTAATATATCCCAGTGTTAACATCTTTGATTTATCACTGCTTTTTCTAGGTATATATTCTTTACTGATTGGTTCCGTCCTGCTAAAATTATGAGAGCGTGGGGTGATGGATCTAACCTTTTGCCTATAGTAAATACTACTCTTGGATGGCCCAATGGATTGGCCATTGATTGGGGGTAAGTAGGAATCATCCCAAATTACTGAGTTCCCAAGCCCGCCCCTGTGCCCACCAGAGCCTCTCAGCCCACAGTTCCTTTCAAGGTGCACAAATTTGTGTACTGGGTCCCTAGTAACAACATAAAAGACACCAGTTTCTGCTGGGACAAAAACTACCACATTCATGAATATTCTGAGGAAATTGCTAAAGGAGCAGAATGATATGACCTTGTAGAAGGTCAGTATGGAGGAGATAAGGCCTAAACCTCATTAGAAGTAGGATAGGGATTTGATGAAATGGAGGTCATGTGTAATTGTTAGAGGGAGCATCTTGAGGCTAGGAAATCTTTGGTGTCAATCAAATGTATATTTGTCTATATTTACTCTGGGAGAATTTTTGAAGTAGATATAGTTCTCAAAAAATTGATGATCTATTTAGGAATATTGGAAAAAGTGACAAGGTAAATAAGCTTACAGATATGCCAAAGTAGTTTATAGGAGAAAAAAGGGAAGAAATGTATTTAACTTTTCAAACATAATTAGCTACCAATATTTTTCTTCATTTATTTATTTAACAAGGAGAAAAATTCCTAACTCGACAACATTTCAAGTTTTATAAGACACTTAATTGAAAATCACTACATAAAAGTAGCTATATCTTTTTTTTGGGGGGGGGGATGCATAAAACTTGAATTTTATTGAGTATAATTTATTTAAAAAATGTTTATTAAATGTGTCAATGGAACATACTGTTTTTGAATACCCTCATTTGCTATTTTCTGGATAACAACTAAATACTTTATTATTTTAGTGCTTTACGATTGTACTGGGTAGATGCCTTATTTGATAAAATTGAGCACAGCACCTTTGATGGTTTAGACAGACGAGTCCTGGGCCATATACAGCAGATGACACACCCATTTGGACTTACCGTCTTTCAAGGTATGTTCTGAAGTGATAAAAGTGTGTGCTGCTTTTATCCTTCGAAAGTTGTAATAGCAGACTCGCCCTCATTTAGCAGTCTCACAATTCTGGTAAATCTCACTTTAGAATACAAAAATGAAAATGCTGCTATTATATATAGACAAAATGCTTGGTTTTTTGATTGAATAGTTCACTTTTAGAGTGTATTTTTTGTTTATGATACTGTTAGATAATAATATTGACAACTTGTATGGGTATAGCACATTATAGAATACACATATTAATCAATTTAACATACCAAGTACTTTATTATATAAATATTAAACAAAGAAATAGTAAATTACGGCCTTCATCATTTTGAAGAATAAAACAGCAACAGCTGTAGTAACACTGTATCATTTCATTCTCTGATGGTTGCAAGAACCTCTTCAGAATTTTTGTGGAAAAACTATTATATATATTCATCAACTGTATACTCACTGAATAACTGAAGCTTTTTAGTCACAGTATTGGGTAACATCATCTTTGTTATATAGAAATGTTAACAGTGATCACACTAATGTATCAGTTTTCCTTCTCTCAGCTTTCCTCTTTTTTTAAACATATTTATTGTTGAAAGTATCGCATATGTCCTCTTTATTTCCCCCCTTTGACCCTCTTTTTTTAAAAATATTTTTTTGTGTGTTTTGGTTTTTGTTAACCCTCACCCAAGGATATTTTTCCCATTGATTTTTAGAGAGAGTGGAAGGGAGGGAGGGAGGGGTAAAGAGAGAGAGAGAGAAACACCGATGTAAGAGACACATTGATTGGTTGCCTTCTGCATGCAGGATCGAACCTGCAACCTAGGTACATGCCCTTGACTGGGAATCGAACCCATGACCCTTCCATGCAGGGGCCAGTGCTCTAACCACTGAGAACACTAGCCAGGGCTCAACTCCACTTTCGAGTGTAGTAGGCATGCAATTTTGAGTTGAGTTGCTGGGAATAAGAATGTAGCTTGGCACATAAAACTGGAGATTTATTTAGACATGGTTCTTTGAATAATTGCATAGCTTCAACGGCCAGGCCAAGAGGGTGAGGAGAGACTAAAATCTACCCCGGTTTTGTTTGACAAATCATAAGTAGTCTAGTTTGGGGGGTGCCCTTTTGTGATCAACCAAAGGCCTTACCCATAATGCTAGTTGTGTCCCTGGTTGAAACCTCCTACTCTGAATAATTAGCACAGTGCTTAAAAAAAAGCTAGACACTGAATATAAATCAAAGACTTTCTCACATGCATATAGTGTGGAATGAATAGCTAGTAAATATATTGCGTAGTCCATCCTGCTGTCTGTTTATCTGTGGAGGAGTGCATGGTATTTAAAAGTATTTAAGCAATGCTTTTATGAGATTTTTGATGAGTCAATTATATTCACCCCCTCCATAGATTCACTCCCTTTTCAATAATGATATTTGCTGTTACACAGGAACATTATGAAAATGTTAAATTTTATCTGCTCTTTGCTGGAATGTTCTGGGATTGAATAAAAATGCATTTGCAGTGACTTTTGGTTTCATCAGAGTGAAAAAAATTTTGAGTGCAAACCCATGAGAGCACAGCATTCTCAAAATAATAATAGTAATAATAATAATAATAATAATAATAATAAATAGTTTCTTCCAACACAGCCCTTTATTGGGACTGTCTTATGGAAATTTCTTTTATTGTGCAACTCTGGAAATTATACATCTTTCTAACAAAGGCTAGATTTGCTTGATGGTCACACCACACAGGACTGAAAGGTTTATTGGATTTCTTGTCTATTTAAGTGTAGTAAAATAGTAAAATTCCTTCATGAGTGGGGGGACTGAGATTGCCAGTCAGCCCAGATAATATTTAGTGAGTCCAGGGACTGATGAGTCATTGATTAGACCATAGATAAGGAAAAAAGGTCTAATGATAAAATTTGTGTCATCTCAGTCATTATCTGGTTAGTTGGAATTTTTAGTTAGTTACACTGTTGTTAAAGAGAAAAGCCACTTTGATTTAATTCTTGTTAGAAACTATCAAAATGTGTATGTTTACTTTTCTGCTTTGGTAGTGTAAAGTGAATATGATTAAATTTTTGATGTTAAGAATCTTACATGATTTTTATCTTACTATTTTGAGTTTCTTGGAACATTAATGTGGTTGTAAACATAGGCATACTTCTGTGGATAATTTTTATTGACCCCCAAACATATCTTGAAAGTTCCTTTTTGGACTAGATAGGTACTTTTCTTTTTCAACAGTTTTTATTAAAACTGAGTGTAAAATGTTTTTTTTTAAAAAATATATTGTCACTAAGACATGGGATATGGAATTTTTGACCTGGAAGGAAGCTTAGAGATGATTTATAGTCTATTGCCTTAGTTTTCAAAGGAAAATGAGCCTTCACACAGTTAAGTATTTGCCCAGGAGCACTGATCAGGTTAGTCCTTTAGCTGGATAAGAACTCAGTCTTATGGGGCACCCTCCAGTGTTCTCTAGAAGAATCCTGAGGTTTCTTAATGTTTTACTTTCACTCATGGAAGTCTAAACCTAACTGCTATTAAATGCCATCACAATACTCCATCCATGTCTGCCTGAATATGAACCCTAGTACTAATAAATATACAGGCTCATGAAGAGTCCTTTTTAGAGAGTAACAAGTCATGGAAAATGACTACTCAAACATATTACAGGTATTTATGGGAGAAGCTTCTGACATTTGCAAGAAGCATTACAAACCTATTGCATATTTTTAGGTGATTTAAAAGTGAGCTGTGACAAAAATACTAATCACCCGTGTTTCTTCTTAGACTATGTATTTTTTACTGACTGGAGACTGGGTGCTATTGTTCGAGTCAGGAAAACGGATGGTGGAGAGATGACGGTTATCCGAAGTGGCATCAGTAATATAATGCATGTGAAATCATATGATGACAGTATCCAGATTGGTGAGTGAGACCGCCACGCTCTTTTCTATGGATGTATTTAATACAGTAGATCCTTTTTTTCTTTAAGTACTTATTACTTCATATTGATATTGATAGTTTTATATTCCTATCACCCAGATAGTTTAATGCTGCAAGACTTAAAAAAATCTCTGTTCAACTCTGCTAATTCTAAGAGTGTTGCTGGAAGAAATACATTTTAGCACTTTTCTGTTTTCATATTGAATGTTATGTTTGGCATGCTGATTTCCAAGAGGAAGGTACTTTTAGATATTGGGTCTGAAAAGTTTTCTTTCCCATTTGTTTTTCTTCACAAACCATACCTGTGGTCAACCTAATGGAAATGTGATTAACTCGCTATCTCTGGACATTGCTTTTTCAGGTTCTAACTATTGTAATCGACCCACCCACCCGAATGGGGACTGCAGCCACTTCTGCTTCCCAGTGCCAAATTTCCAGCGGGTGTGTGGTTGTCCCTATGGAATGAGCCTGACTTCTAATCACTTGACGTGCGTGGAAGACCCGTCCCATGAACCGCCCTTGGAGCAATGTGGCTCCTTTTCCTTCCCGTGTAACAATGGCAGATGTGTGCCCAGCTACTACCGCTGTGATGGCATTGATGACTGTCATGATAACAGCGATGAGCACCTATGTGGCACGTCTAGTAAGTAGCTTATAGGCTGGAGATAATTTCTGGGATGAATAGAAAGAAGCGGGCTTAACAAGAAAACATGGGTTATCTCTATGGGAAAAAGTATTTTGAAAGATTTCAAATGTTAGGAAGCTGAACAATAAATATCATTCATAGATAATGTTGCAAATGATTTCTCACATTGATTTGGACCACCTTCAGTAAAATATATTTTTTTGACATTGGCTGTTGGGCCAATGCAGAGTTTTCACATGTTGTCAAGCTTCTCAAAAAGTCAAATAAAAACAAACTAAAGATAGAATCTTTAGTGTCTGAGATAATGTTATCACAGAATAGGTACCTATACTAATAGCTTTTGAAAATCTCATGGGCTGTATTCCACCCTCTCCTCCTTTGGTATAAAATGAATTAGGAATGAAATGGTGCTCTCTATTTTTGTATTTTTCTTTTTATGGTAATCTAGTTTATAAATTTTGGAGCTTAATAAATGGTATTAAAAAATACAAAAGTATTCCATTAAAAAAAATAAAAGATAGTGGACTGTTGAAATCTCAGAAATTTCTATCAAAGTGAGATTAATAGTAATAATAACTTGTGTCTTTTTAGAGAAAAAGAAGAGTGACATTTGAAAAATGAACATGCCCATTTTTCTGAAATTTCTAAAATTTTCTTCCTTTTGTGTATTATTTTCCTCTTTCTAAAAGTGCAGATTTTTACTGGAGCATTTTATTAATTTGCATTTTTCAAATGATACACTGTCAAGCTTTCTGTAGACTGAGATTTGTGTGTGTGTGTGTGTGTGTGTGTTCCATAAACAATCTTTATTTTACATATTTTTGGCCATCTTCTTCAACACCATGCAATGTGTACACCGAATTTGAAATTGTTACTGGAGGAAATAAGTTTAAAAGTAAAGGGCGGGCCTTAAAGTCACACTTTATGCTTTAGTCCTGGGCAGATTCCTAAATCTCTCAGAGCCTCAGTTTCCTCATCTGTAAAATGCAAATAATTATGTGTACATCACTGTATTCTTGTAAGGATTAAGAGAGAGAAAAAAACATAAAGCATATAGAAAAGTGCCTGGAATATGATCATTGTTAAGTAAATGCCAGATGATGATGATGAGGAGGAGGAGGAGGGAAAGGAGAAGGAACATTTGAATGACGCACATTTCTCCTTATTTTGCATAATGTTCCTATTGAAAAAGGAGAAGAATTGGGCCTTTACAAGGCAAGAACTCATATAAAAGACTGTAAGATCAAGTGTCTTCATGATGAATTTGTTTCTGTTATAGATAATTCCTGCTCACCGTCAGCGTTCACCTGTGACCTCGGAGGAGAGTGCATCCCTGGACACTGGCGCTGTGACAAGCACAGTGACTGTGTGGATGGCAGTGATGAGCAGAACTGCCCCACCCATGAACTCACCTCCTGCCCTGCATCTTACTTCACCTGTGATAATCACCTCTGCATCTCCTTCAACTGGGTCTGTGACACAGATAATGATTGTGGGGATGGATCTGATGAGAAGCACTGCAGTAAGTTTTGAATGGATTTCTCGTGGTTGATTGATCATCCTAGTAAATAGATTTAAACCATCAGTAGGCCTTGCATACTTCTCTCTAAGGCTCACACACTTTTCACTGTATCTTAGCTACTGTTATTCTGTCTGTCGATCCTTGTATTAAAAGGCTATAGAGCAAAGATATGGGAGGCTTAAACTCCTCCTAAATATTGAGTTTTTTGGAAGCAAAATGAGGACTATCTCTGATGTCTAATACCCAGATAGAAACTGAAAAAGATCTCTCGACTAACTATTCAGATATTTAAAACAAATTTGTTTTTTCCCCCCTAAATCATATAAACATACCCAGATATTTTACTCTTGTTTTTCTTTTCATTTGATACTGAAGAAGGCAATAGAATATAGAGGCACAGAACATTTAAATGACCACTGATCTTACCCATCTGCTTTTTATCTTGCCAGTTCTAATTTTCTTTAGGTTGTCACGTCTTTGATAATAGTTTAAAGTGGAGTAAACTTCCCTGGACTAAATTCTAGTTTTGGTTGCATGACTAGGCAAGTCACTTTCCTTCTGGAATAGATGAGCTTTGAGATCCCTTCTGGCTTTCAAATTTTATAAGTCTACTAGAGGCCCGATGCACAAAATTCATGCAAGGGGCTCTGCCCTCGCAGCCCCTTGCGGCCCCTTGCAGCCTAGGATGGCCCTCGTAACCCCAGCTTTGTCTGGAAGGTCGTCTGGACGGTCATCCTGCTGTTCGGTCTAATTACCATATTAGCTCTTTATTAAATGGGATATTTAATACAACTTCATCAGTGGATGGGCAGCCAGCACACTCGATTCTAAGGCTGGGTCTCTTCAGCAAAGCAGGTCCTCGGTTTTTAGAATTGTTCTGATTAGACTCTGGATTAAATCCAGTTATCATGATCAGTCTATATACTCTATTGCTACTAGCATGAAGGTCAGGCTAATAAATGCTGCCTAGTTGGGCTCCATTGCTTAGCTTTGGTGGAGTCCTGGACTTACTAGTAATCATGAAGTGTAGCCTAGTCCAAACCCATGATGCTAACTTTCTAAGTGTGGTCTGCTTTTCAGGGTGTAATCACTGTTTTTGACTTTGCCCATGATATTTTTTTATAGCCTAGTTCAGTGGTCGGCAAACTGCAGCTCGCAAGCCACATGCGGCTCTTTGGCCCCTTGAGTGTAGCTCTTCCACAAAATACCACGTGCGGGCGCGCATGTACAGTGCGATTGAAACTTCGTGGCCCATGCACAGAAGTCGGTATTTTGTGGAAGAACCACACTCAAGGGGCCAAAGAGCCGCATTTGCCCACCACTGGCCTAGTTTATTTATTTATTATTATTAATATTACTATTTAAATTTATCTTCATTGTTGAAAATATTACAGGCATCTCCCTTTTTTCCCCATTGATCCCCTCCACCCTGCTTCTGCCCCCTCCCCAGGCCTTCACTGCACTATTGTCTGTGTTGATTCATTATGAATATTTGCATATAAGTTCTTTAGTTAATTCCTTTCCTCTCCCTCTCCCTTCCTTCTGAGATTCACCTATAGTCTTTTTATTCCTTTTTTAAAAAAACTGTCTTAATTTTGAGTGCTCTTGCTGGTTTGACTTTGGCAATGTGGCTAAGTTGAAGGAATTTTGAACACGTACAATTAAAATAACATCTATTTCTTTAGCATTTTTCAATTTGGCTCTGCTACACATTGAACAAGAAATAAACTGTTATTTGGCTTTGTTTTCGGATGATATTAGACTTTACAGCGACATGCCTGCCTAGTCAGTTTCATTGCCCTGACCATCGGTGTATTGACCTGGCTTATGTCTGTGATGGGGACAAGGACTGTGTTGATGGATCTGATGAGAATGGTTGTGGTAAGAGGATTGCTATCTTTTTATTCATGCTGTTTAGAAAAATCCCCGTCTCATTGAGCTGATTTCTAATGCTTTCTTTCTTTCATTCTTAGTAATTAATTGCACTGCTTCTCAATTCAAATGTGCCAGTGAGAATAAGTGTATTAGCAACGTCTATCATTGTGATGGTGTTTTTGACTGCAGCGACCACTCTGATGAGAAAGACTGTCGTAAGTACCATAGACCCAGCATGTTTCAGATAAAGGAATCACTTCATTCTATCAGCATTGATATTACCACAGATTTTCTCTAGCTCAGACAAACTGGAGGGAAGACAGTCTGAATTACAAAGTATTGTCGAAGGAATGCAGTATTAAACAAATAATGAAGTTGCCAACACATTACCAAGTAATGATTTATGATTCATGAATTAGTTGTATAAATGGGAACTTTCACATAGTTTCTTAGGTAGTTTAACCATTTCTTAGATATTTTTGCTTTTACTACTAAGTTTTTCTAGGTTATCCCAAATTAGTGTGTCTCAATTTTTTGAGACTTAGCATATAAAAAGGTGTTTTAATGGTTTCTTTTAAATTTCAATATAGAGTCAAATCATGGTATGGATGTGATATGGAGCAGAATTAGATATTGACTCTAATGAATTTATTCTTTCAGTGTTTTTTGGTTGAATATCTGCTAAGATATGTATGTTAAGTATTTGTCTGTAAAGTCTAGTAAGAGTAATTATAGAAAGTAAGAGATAATAAAGCAAGGTGGTTAGTTAGAAGGGCCTTAGAAATGATGCAGATAAAATTCTACGAAGGCTCAGAGAATTGAAATTCCTACTGCTCAGAGGGTTCAAGGAAAACTTTGTGGAATATAAATTGATAGACCTACAGTCTACAAAGGCTGGAAACCTATAATGAACAGTGTTTGCAATTGCCTACTTTTTGTGTTACGTGGATTTTAAACTTGTAAAAAAATTGTCAGTGAAGTAGTCATTTTTTTGAATAATGGTATTTTTTTGAATAGTGGTATTTTGGACCCTAAAAAGTAGGTTTCTGTCAATTCTACTCAATCAGAAAAGAAGTGCTTAAATCTATGGATAAAAAGAAAAGTTAAATAAAATGGTTACATGCTTTATAGGTGTGCAACACACCCAGAAATTCTTAGTCACTGATTTTCCTATGTCACATTGAAAACATAGACTTCTGTGATGATCTGAGGTTACAGTTCCAGGTACTAATGACTTGCTGTTGCCTTTCTAGGTTCCTGGGGGGTTAGGGTTATGAGGGCTTATCTCTGTGAAATAGGGAGACAGTTCTTATCTCTCAAGAATTACTTGATGAACAGTGGAAACTTTGCAAAGAATTAAGGGATTACTGTCACCTTTTGCTTAATGTGTGCTGGTTTAATCGGATACAGCTTATTTGAGGAATAATTATGACATCCAAATGTATTATTGAACACATGAAATTCAAAGTAACCATAGCTAATTAAGTACAATTGAAGTGCTCTGGTGATTCTTTAATAAAGAGACAGCTGTATTTTATGACTTATTCTGTAATTGAATGAACATAAGAAATGCAGGAAATAGAATGTTCTTTTGACGGAGGGAATTTATCTTCTATTCAAGAGCTGTGCATCATGTTCTTTGTTGTCAGATCAACTAATCAGACACATAAAGATTTCTATTTACCACAATGTTGGAGGATACACTGTGTATCATTTTTACATTTTAATATTTATTTTAGTCATTATTATAAACCTATCATTGATCCAAAACCATTTCCTATAGGGATTATATAAAAGGAGTTATAAATTGCATTCACAAGCCTATCTCCCCCATGCTTTTCTTTTAGCAACCAGGCCTCCCGGTATGTGCCACCAAGATGAATTTCAGTGCCAATCAGATGGTCTCTGCATTCCTGGGATCTGGGAGTGTGATGGGCATCCAGACTGCATCCATGGATCTGATGAGCACAATGGCTGTGTGCTCAAGACCTGCTCTCCATCCCATTTTCTTTGTGCCAATGGAAACTGCATCCACAAAGAGTGGGTCTGTGATGGGGACAATGACTGCAGGGATATGAGTGACGAGAAGGACTGCCCTACTCAAGCCTTTCACTGTCCCAATTGGCAATGGCAGTGCCCTGGCCATAGCATCTGTGTGAATCTGACTGCAGTATGTGATGGCGTCTCTGACTGCCCCAATGGGACAGATGAATCCCCACTTTGCAGTAAGTTCCCTGACCACAGTTTACTGGCCATCAGTTCATTCTGACCAGCAGCCTGCTGTGCATCACCATTGTCATAATCACCATGTAGCTTTTGAGGAAGGGATTTCAGTTCCTCTCTGAGTTCATATCTGTGTAGGGATAAGCATCATGATTCAAATAAATCATCACTGGATAATATTTCTCATTAAATCCTTTGCATTTGGTTCTGTGTTTGTACTTCTTTTTATGTAATCATTAAAAAAATAAATCTAACTGAGGCCATTAGATTCTCTAATTAAATTTGGTTCTATTGGTAATGGACTCAAAAGTTTCTAACTTTAATATTTTCTAATTTCAATCAGAACTTGCCACAAAACAAATGAAGTCCAGGGATTTGTGTTTGCTGTGATTAGAATTCTGTGATTGGCATGTAATCCTAATTACTGTCCTTTCTTTCTTCCCTCTTTAATCAATGCTCACTCTCAGATGAACCTCAGCCAGGTACGATTGCAAAGTATTTTTTCTTTTTATGATTTTATATGTGTTGTGTTTGTGCTGAAAATGTTCTAATCAATTTGACTTACTTCCCCTTCTAGTGCATGTTTTGTACCATCACTCTTATAATAAGTTACATGGAAATAGAGGGCATTTGCATTCCCAGGCATGTGAGCTATGTTTGGGTGGCTTCAGGCATTGATGTTTTGGCCCTGAAACTAAAGAATGATATTTGTGGACCTGTGCTCTCTAGTGTTCCAGCTGCCTTTCCCCTTCCATTTATTCACTTTCATAAACCTTCCAGCCCTTGTTCATAATGTCAGTCTTATCTTCTATTTCTATATGGGTAGAAGAATAACAGAAAGCAAATGAGAAGTTAGGTGTCTTTGCATGCTTGATCAATGACAGTTGTGTTTCTTGATGTCACCAATATTTCCCCAAGTTTCTCACATTGGACTAAATGAAATTATAATAGAGGGGCGTAGCGAAGAAAGTGGTCCAAGTCCAATGGATGTGAAGGATAGTAAATCCTTAGGTCTATCAGAGCAGACACTGACTAGCCTGCGGAGTTCATGCAAGTGAGTGCTGCTCTCAGCTCTTACCTGGGTATTATGCTAAAGGTAGCCCTAGACTATATGACAAATATTTGCAGCAGGGTGAACCAAAGAAGCAAAGATTCCTCACTTTTCCCCTTTCTTATTCTCTTTCTTTATTCTAGACCAGGAGAGCTGCTCAAATTTAAATGCTGGTTGTACTCACCAGTGTGTTCAAGGGCCCTTTGGGGCTCAGTGCCTATGTCCATTGGGATACCTGCTTGCTAATGATTCTAAGACCTGTGAAGACATAGATGAATGTGATAATCCAGGCTTTTGTAGCCAGCATTGTTACAATACAAGAGGTTCTTTCCGGTGCTGGTGTGATAAAGAATACATGTTAGACACTGATGGGAAGACTTGCAAAGTTACAGGTAATGACTGAACTTGAAAGTGAACTAACTCCAGTTAACAACATACCCCAAACCTTAAGATCAAATGTGTTATATAGATATTTGGAAATGTTGATTAGGAGTCAAATGATGGATCTTGTACTTTGGAAAATAGAGGTCAAAACATATACAGTAGAAGATGCTTTTTAAAATTATTTAGAATAATATCAAAATGTTTTTTACATTATTTAAATATCTTTATATAATGAGCATAATGCATTCAATTTGCTCAATATTAGTTCAATTTCTATTATGTGAAAGTGATTACACTGTATATTAGGATATTAATTCAGCTGCTTTAAATGACCAAATAAAGGAGGCTAAAACAAAGTAGAGGGGATATTGTGAGATAATTAGAAGTCTCTGACACAGCTGAATGCCTTTGGAAAAATTATTTGACATGATTCCTGCTTTCAAGAAGCCTATAATTTAGGAAAGAAGATAAGCAAAGTATAAAAGTAACTAGAAATAGGAAGAATGTAAGTATAGTTCACTCCATATTGATATTTAGACAATATAATTAAAGGAAGAAAAATATTTCAGAAAAAGCTTATTTTAAATACTCGTGCAAATCAGCTAACTATTTAGGCAAGGCATGGAATGATTAAAAACATTTTTTATAGAGATTTTTGTTTTTCGCCATTACTATAGTTTGAAATTACATCTTCCTCTGTTTCCAAAAGTATTTCATTAAATATTTGAGATGCTTTAGCTTTGTTTTCTTCCAGAATCAGTGACCTTTTTGCATTTTCTTCTTTGACAGCATCTGAAAGTCTTCTGTTACTTGTGGCTAGTCAGAACCAAATTATTGCTGACAATATCACCTCCCAGGTCCACAATATCTATGCACTTATCGAGGGTGGTTCTCACATTGTAGCTGTTGATTTTGATTCCGTCAGTGGTCGTGTCTTTTGGTCTGATGGAACTCAGGGCAAAATCTGGAGTGCATTTCAAAATGGAACAGACAGAAAAGTAGTAAGTACATTTCTACTGACCTTTGGCCTAATTCCACTGTCGTGGGTCTCTTTGCTATTACTCTCCAGTGAGAGAAGATCCTACTGCGTACTAGGTAGCTCTCATATTCCCCTTTGGGTGGTATTGTACCTAGGAGGCCTGGACATTCACAATTCCAAATCTATGCATGTTTTAGATAAGGAAGTGGTCTCTGAAGGCAGATCCATTATTTTGAATTCCAGGTCACGTGATGTAGAGACTTCACAAAATCTATGAGGTTCCCTTTGCAATTTTTTTTCTGGTATATGAGAGCAGAAGGAAGCGCCAGGGGAGTTAAGAGATTGCTTTTCATAGTTTTAATTTAGTTATGTTTTTCAGTCTATCTCCCAATTTGTTTCTTGACCTTAGATGGATATGCTTCCTTTTCCCCTTAGAACTTTATTTTATAATCATTAGCACTTAATCAAGATGTTACTTTTGGTACCTTGGCATTATAAATTTTCATAGGATTGCCAATTTAGAGAATGGATAGAGCTTTTGTTAATTGGAAACACTTTGAAACCAAAATGAAACTACACACTAGTCCAATCAATTCTACAAAATCTTGTATGTTTTTCCTATAAAAATGTAGTGTTGATTAGGTAGTTATCTATATGGGAAGACAAAATTTTATAATGCTCACAAGCAAATTAGATGCCGTATTCCAGATTTTCATGTTATTACCCATCCCCCTTAGAATTCACTCTTTATTCAATTTTGTCTTTAGGTACTTGACAGTGGCACCACCATGACTGAAAGTCTTGTGGTAGATTGGGTGGGTCGCAATCTTTACTGGACAAACTATGCTCTGCAAACAATTGAAGTCTCTAAACTGGATGGGAGCCACAGGACTGTGCTGATTAGTGAAAATGTAACAATGCCGAGGGGACTAGCATTAGATCCCAGACTTAGGTAAGACTTTTTTTTTTCAATGATCTTGCCCTGACATGATTATCGTGAAGGAAAAATAATAGGAGGATGATGTCACTGATATGCATATTATAAAATTTAAAATAACCTGTTGTTTAAACTTCTCTATAGAAGTGGTAGGCATCCAACTGGTTGTTGCTATCATTTCTTTATCTTTAATAGTGTTTGCCATAAAGTACACAAGGGCAATTGATTGTTCACTTTCAGACTGCATTGATTTATTAGCTTGGCAATACAATTATTGACATGATTGTTGTAGAATTATATAATTAAGTTTCTAATGAATGTATACAGTAATATGCCGTAGATGGGCCAGCTTTGCTGTAACTTTGATACCTCATGGTTTCATTAAAAATAATAATAATAAAAGCCAGAATTTTCTGCTTTGGTTTCATGTTGTTTCCTAGAGTTCCCTTTTATGTAATACAAGGGAGAAAATTTTTTCCTGTTGTTCCTAAAGGGAAGAAAAAGAAATTCTCCCACATGCTTAGAAACCTCTGCAGGCCTCCTCTCTTGAATTTGCTTAGATTCTCTAACTTAGATTCTTGTCTGCAGGATGACGAGTTGGGCAAATTATGTTCAGTGTGATACAGACTTCTAGATATTGCAGAGATTCAATTCCAGTGAAATTTATGATGAATCTCTGATGAGAAATAAATTGACCCTCTTAAACATGACAGGGTAGAAAGTCAGGGACAGATGGATTTTTCTAGATCCAGTATTTGTGGATTGTACAGAAACATGAATCGGCATTGAGACATTTCAGAGTCATAATGTACGGCATGTTTTATGAACATTATAAAAAACACCTAGGTGGCTTGTGGTTGCATCATATTTACAGTTTTCCTTTGCAATGCTCAGAGGAAAGAATAAGCTCTGTGCATATATTCTGAACTGGAAATGAGTTATTTTAAGTAGAGTGTATATATGATGTTCTGTTACTTGAGATGACAGTTATTTTTCTGTGTTGAAATATGTCCTGTCCGATTGGTAACTAGTTTCTTTTCACAGTGAACATCTGATGTTCTGGTCTGACTGGGGCCATCACCCTCGTATTGAGCGAGCCAGCATGGACGGCAGTTCGCGCACTGTTATTGTCCAAGACAAGATTTTATGGCCCAATGGCTTAACTATTGACTACCCCAACAAACTGCTCTACTTCTTGGATGCCTATCTTGATTACTTAGATTTTTGTGACTATGATGGACAACATCGGAGGCAGGTGATAGCCAGTGATTTGGTAAGTTGGTAGTGAGGAAAAAACCCGGAAACTATAATAGTGACTGAGTGGAAAGCAGACAGAATAACAAGAATACGAAGAACTTAATTTTTGTGTTACAGACATTGCATGCTCAATCCAGGAAATATTAACAGGAATAAGGGCCAATCCATCTTTTTTTTTTTTTTTTTACTAACTGAAAATACGTATTTTTATTTTAGTTCATGGTCAGATTGCTTGTGTAATTTAGTTGATCTGTAGGTGCTAATCTGTTGCTTCTGTACCTTTAAAAAGTGTTAAACAAATAGTAACAATTTAATTATATTTACATTCTCAATTAATTATAGCCTGTTATGTGCTTTGTATTTTTATTTAGGAAATTCTGTGGATTTTATTCTCACAAATTATGGTAAAATACAGAAAATGTATTTTTTTCCAAAGAACTATTAATGACTTCTATTTAAGATTGTCATTATTTACAGTTTTGTGACTTGAAGAGACCCTGGGAGGGCCTCTCCACCTTCAGAAAATATGCATCTAAGCTGTATCAGATTTATGTACATCTGTGAGTGGCAGAACAAGATGGTGGGAATTGCACTGGAGAAGGAGAGATGATAATGGGGTGGTGGGGACCCCAGACCCGGCACTTCACTTTCTGTGCTTCAGTTTTGCTTTCATTTGTAAATGGGTGCCCAGTGTAATTACCAGAGTAAAAATGAAGACTAAATGACACATGCATGAGAAAGGATTTTGAGTGGTATAATGGGAGATAGGTCAAGCAGTATAATTTTGGTCTGTCTCTTGAACAGTGACTTGCCTGTGTTTTTATTAAATAACTAGAGGCCCGATGCACGAAATTCATGCAAGGGTAGGCATTTGCAGCCCCGGCTGCCAGGGCCCTCATGGCTGTGGCCCTGGCTGCCTTGTGGCCCTGCCCCCCGCCTACACCCGCCTTGTCCTGGCACTGCCCGCTTCTGCTTCTGGTTCCCTGGTTCCGTGGAGCCCCTGATCGATTGCCCCTCAGAGGGTGGCCTGGGCCTCCCTCTTTGGGGCGATCGCGGAGCCCTCCCCCCTTCGCATTGACCGCCCGCCCAGCCCCTGGCCTGGGCCTCCCTCTGCAGGGCAATCATGGGGCGATGGTGGGCCCCCAGCCAATCACATCGCACCCGCCTTGGCTGGCCTGGTGCCAGTGCGTGTCTTAGCGTGGTCATCTGGACGGTCGTTCTGCTGTTTGGTCGTTCGGTCGATTTGCATATTACGCTTTTATTATTATAGATCACATGCTAAAGGAAACCATCTATTCAGCATCCTTTTCTACTTTGTTCCCCTTGGTTTTTATTTCTGGGCGAGATCTCATTGTTCTCTTCTGCCTCGCAGATTCTGCGGCATCCCTATGCCCTGACCGTCTTTGAAGATTCGGTGTACTGGACCGACCGAGCAACTGAGCAGGTCACTCAAGCCAACAAGTGGCATGGAGGGCAACATTCCGTTGTCATTTATAATGTGCACCAGCCTCTTGGGATTGTTGCGGTTCATCCTGCAAAACAGCCGAATGGTAAATGAGAGACAATCGAGTGAGACAGAGAAACACTCTGCCTGAAAATAGCTTGGAAAACACTTATTCGGGAAATGTAAAATGCAATGAATTTTCCTTTCCACTTTACCAACTACCCTTGTCCTAACATTTCCATTAATTTTATTTACCATGGAAAACTCAAATCTTGTATGTAACAGCAGCAGGTCTAAATTGTATCATTTTATTTAGCAATTGGCTACTGCTTCTGTGAATTTTCTGAGTCTCAATTTCCTCCGCTGACAAATACAGCATAGACCAGATACAGAGTCCCTTTTATCACTACCACCTATTTTTAGGACTTATTTATTATGGCACCATTGCCCTGTAGGTGCTCTGCTGTGGCTACCCCATCTTCCCGGAGTGCCTGGTGTAGGTGGAGAGGTGATTTAAACATTTGACTTTGGTAGTGTGGGGAGGAATAAGTCAATCTTCTCTCCTCATAACTCTGTAGGGGATTCTCATCACATTCAGAATCTGGCCCCTGTTATCTCCCTGGTCTCTTCTCCCACTTACATTGGACTTCATTGCATTTCATTGTGTCCTGAAGCATACCAGGCAACTTCCCACCTCTGAACTTTTTGCATAGTTTATGCCTGCCTTAGGCCCACCTGCCTCCCAGGGATGGTATCTTTAAGTCATTGTATATATTTTTTTCTTTTTTAATATCTTTATTGGTTTCAGAGAGGAAGGGAGAGGGAGAGAGAGAGAGAGAGAGAGAGAGTACTCCTGCACACCCACACTGGGAATTGAGTCCACAACCTGACCTGGAATCAAACAGTGACCTCCTGGTTCATAGGTCAATGCTCAACCATGGAGCCATGCCGGTCGGGCCCCACCTCTGAACTTTTGCACTAGCTCTTCCCCCTGCCTGGAATATCTCTCCTCTAGATTTCCGAATCAGTTGCTCCTTCATGTCATTTAGGATTCTATTAAATGCTCCGGCTGGCTCTCAATCACCCTACCTAAAATAGCCTTCTCTTCTCATAGTTATTTTGCTGTTTATCCTCATATTCTGAAATCACACAATTTATTTATATTTTTAACTTAAAAATATATTTATTGATTTTTAGAGAGAGAGGGAGAGGGATAGAGAGATAGAAACATCAATGAGAGAGAAACATCATTGATCGGCTGCTTCCTTCATGCCCCCTACTGGGGATGAAGCTTGAAACCTGGGCATGTGCCCTGAGCAGGAATCGAACTGTGATCTCTTGGTTCCTAGGTCGATGCTCAAGCACTGAACCACACTGGTTTGGCACTCACAATTATTTATTTATTTATTTATTTAGTTATTTATTTATTATGAATTTATTGGGGTGACATTGCTTAATAAAATTATACAGATTTCAGGTGTATAATTCTCTAATATATCATCTGCATATTGTATTGTGTGTTCACCCCAAGTCAAGTGTCCTTCCGTCACCATTTATTCTCCTTTTACGCTCTTCTACCTCCTGAAATCACACAATTTATGAGTTTAGTTCTGCCTCCTTTGCTAGAATATCTGTCCCATGTTTACAGTATTCCCAGTGTGTGGAATGGTGTTTGGTATATACTGAAGGCTTAACATTTTGGAGCGAATGAATGGATTAATAGATCTGACAAGGTATGTAATAAGAACATGTAAGGTCTGGAGAACATCCTGTGAGCTTGGGATACACACAGGATCACTCTTGTCAAGGAGCAGAGACACACAAAGATGTCATCATTAGAAAAATAAAAGATTGTTATGTAACCAAATTTGGTCAACTGTGCGTAATTGTAAAGGTCACATAGGGACACACACCTTGATTTCATTTAATGTGAAAAGGTCTCTTTTAGGTCAGGCAAGGAGACAATAATATTTAGCATCATATTTCCATACTAAGCTCAGGATTACTCAGTGGCTATTAGTTCATAATCCGGTATTGACAGGATTGATCTGTAACCTTGGGCAAGTCACTCCTCCTTCTTTGCCTCTTATGAATTTTATGATGAAAGCTGGGTGTTAGGGAAGGCCAAAAGAGTCAAGGAAAATACCCAAACTTACAGAGGTAACTTCATGTACTTGTGTCTTCAAATACTAGGGGCCTCTGGGGAACAGTAATAGTGTGACAGAGCACGTTTAAAAATGTACTTGTTTAAATTGAGATATAATTTGACATATATTAGTTTTAGCTGTACAACATGATTTGAAATATGTATATCTTGTGAAATGATTACGACAATAAGTGAACATCCATCAGCATACACAGTTACAAAAACATTTTTGTGATGAAACTTTTAAGATCTACTCTCAGCAATTTTCTAATATGCAGTACAGTATTGTTAACTATAGTCATCGTGCTGTGTATTACATCCTCAAAATTAATGTGTCTTATCACTGGAAGCTAATACTTTTTTTAATATATTTTATTGATTTTTTACAGAGAGGAAGGGAGAGAGATAGAGAGAGAGAGAGAGAGATCAGCTGCCTCCTGCACATCTCCTGGGGATGTGCCCGCAACCCAGGTACATGCCCTTGACCGGAATCGAACCTGGGACCTTTCAGTCCGCAGGCCGACGCTCTATCCACTGAGCCAAACCGGTTTCGGCGAAGCTAATACTTTTGACCACCTTCACCATTTCACTCACCCCCACCCTCTGATTCTGGCAACCACCAATCTGTTTTCTCTGAGTTCATTTTTATTTATTTTTATTTTACATGTAAGTGAGATTATATAATATATATCTTTTCTGATATATATCTTATTTCACTTAGCATAATGCCATCAAGGTCCACCCATGTTGTTGCAAACGGCAGGATTTCCTTTCTTTACGGCTGAGTGATATTCCATTGTGTTTGTGTATATATAAATATGTCACATTTTCTTTGCCCATTCATTCTGTACACTTCTATGTGGGATTTTCCCATTCAGCAATGTTTACTTCTCTTTCTATTGCAGATGTAAATTCCTGTGCCTCTGCCCCCTGCAGCCACCTATGCCTGCTTTCCTCAAAGAGGCCACAGCTTTACTCCTGTGCTTGTCCCTCTGGATGGAGTCTCTCTCATGATTCTGTGACTTGCCTGAGAGGTACAGTATGCCCTTTAAGTGTGCCCTGACGGTGGCCTTGCTGGAGTCTGTGCAAGGCAGTGTAAGCTGTAAACCACTTGCTGATGGAGTGTGTGCTGCATTCCCTTTGATTCAGCAGTATCTGGGGAGTGTATGTGTATGGGGCGACTTAATTGAGTACTCCGTTGTTATATAGTTTCTGAATATAAAGCTAATATTATGTGTGCATGTGATTCAACAGTCCTAGCCTCACATTTTCTCTTACCTGGTTGCAGTTAGACAAGCTATGGTAATGGAAAGTTCCAAATTCTGCACTTAAGTAAAAATTCTTTTTTTAAAAAATTTCTTGTCTTTTTCTTTTCTTTTTATTGAATTAATTGGGGTGACACTGGTTAACAAAATTATACAGGTTTCAGGTGCACAATTCCACAACACATCATCTGTACATTGTATTGTGTGTTCACCACCCCAAGTCAAGTCTGTGTCCATCCCTATTTATCCTCCCTGTGCCCCCTCCATTGTCCATCCCCCCAGCTATCACTATGCCACTGTCTATGTCCATGAGTTTTCTCTTTTTTTCTCAATCCCCTCACTCCTCCACACAACCCACAACCCCTATCCCCAACAGCTGTCAGCCTGCTCTCTATCTATATGTTGGTCTCTGTTTTGCTTGTTTAGTTCATTAGATTCTACCTATGAGTGAAATTATATGCTACTTGTCTTGACATTACTGTATGGCTTCATTTTTCAGGATCTTGATCTCATTTTTATTCTCATAGCCAATAGCCAATCATGAGTGTTGTAGCTTAGGTCTTCCCACTCCAGTTTCAATACCTTTACTGTTATTATCTGACACTCTAAAAATATGTTTCCACTGTATGAAATATTTTAAGTGATTATTTGAGCAATTTAATCTTTATCTAATCCTAGATATTTTACTGGGTTGATTGAAGAATATGTGAAGGGTTATATTAAGTATTTTAGGGAGTAAGAAAGAAAGGAAAAGATGTAGTCAATCTACAAAAGAGATTTCTTCTGGAATTTGCACTTGATCTATTTAAAAGATACATTTTTATTGATTTCAGAGAGGAAGGGAGAAGGAGAGAGAAATAGAAACATCAATGATGAGAATCATTGATTGCCTGCCTCCTGTACGCCCCCTACTGGGGATGGAGCCCGCAACCTGGGCATGTGCACTTGACTGGAATGGAACCCAGGACCCTTCAGTTCGCAGGTCAACACTCTGTCCACTGAGCCAAACCAGCTAGGCTAGGGCTATAATAAATTATTTTACAAAATCATTCGCCTTTGCTTAAAAATCTAAAGAGTTATAAATTCAAGTTTCTTTCATTTCTCAGTGAAGAGGAGTGAATGTGTCTTGCTACTCATAAAAATGGCTGTACATAAGTTCAAACCGAATGTTTAATGATAAAAAATTCCTAAAGTAAGAGAAACTAGAGTCCTAATCTAGAGGGAGATTTAGTTTTCAAATGGAAAATACACGCTGAGTCTAGGAAATTTATGGTGTTTACAGATTATGCAGATGTAGGCTTATTCCATGTAATATTTTGCAGTGATACTTTCCTGATGAAAGGTTTTAATTATTGGTAATTCTTACAAAGGGATTGGCATTTGCAATTTTTCTTCAGACTTATTATGAAGCTAATCTTTGCTGACATTGTTTAATTTAGTGTGCCCTCATTGTCTTTCAGCAGAAGATTAAACTGGGCTATAGACATTTTGGATACAAAGCATTCTTTCACCACAGATTCTTGAACTGTGCATTGGGGATTGGTGTAATCAGTATTACTATATGATGGTGATTGATAAATGTCAACTCTACATAGTACCTTTGGTTGTTTCACAAAAATTCCACTAGTGAGGTGGAGTTTAGTGAGGTGGAAATTTTTCAGTTTCCCAAATGGTTTCTCTGTACCAGTTGAATAACTAAGTGTCAATGTGTGTTGAAAGTTACACATTTTTTCAACAAGAAGCTTAGAGAACTTGTTAACAATTGTAGATGAAAACATTTTACTTGACCTACATATTCAATAGCCTTTACAATAGTGTTTACTCAGTGTCTGGCATATCTTTGGAAATGCTTCTGTGATAAGGTTAAGGGAAAAAGCAGATGGCCCTGGCCAGCATGCTCAGTGGTTAGAGTGTCAGCCGGCAAACCAACTGGCCTTGGGTTAGATTCCTGGTCAAGGGCATGTACCTAGGTTGCAGGCTCCTCCCTGGCCGTGGCCCAGGTCAGGGCTCATGCAGGAGGCAACCAATCGAAGTGTCCCGCTCACATTGATGTTTCTCTCTGTCTTTCCCTCTCTCTTCCAAGCTCTCTAAAAATCAGTGGAAACATATCCTCAGGTGAGGATAAAAAAAGAAAGAAAGAAAGAAATGTTATATCCTATGAAAGAGACATCTTGAAAATGCCTAAAGAAAGTTGTCATTTTTTCGTGGTGAAGGGACTGGAGTCCCGGTTGATGAAAACACCTTGGCAGCTGGCAGTGGCAGCAGCAGCAGGGTGATGGGGGTGGTGCCTTCCCCTGATCAGCCCGCAGAGGAAGGCCAGACTGCGGCTTAGGCTCACAGGGAGCAGGCCCAAGCCGTCAGTTAGTAGGACATCCCCTGAGGGCTCCTGGACTGTGAGAGGGGACAGGCTGGGGCTGAGGGCCCCCCCCCCCCCCCCCCACAGTGCATGAATTTTGTGCTTCGAGCCTCTAGTGCTAAAACAAAACCCACCGTTGAATTTCATTCATTTAGATTTTTTTTTTCAATAAGGGGACTATAGCTAGGATAAGATTATCTTTGAAAAAGTACTTCATTGTATTAAGGAGACTAAGTGAACTGATAGTTTGAGTAAAATATTATGAGGATGTTTAAGTTTCAATGTACAGATACTTTTTGAGAGATACTGTTTATGTATTTAGAAGATACTGTTTATGTATTCACCTATGCACCCACACATTTATTCATTTATGTGATCATTCATTTAGTTACAAATATTTATTAGGCAATTATTATATACCAGACTCTAGGGACATAATAGTGAGTAAATCAGACATAGTCACTGCCGTTTGGGATATAATATATATTGTGCATTATATTTATTGCTGCAATGCTGCAATTATATTTTATTCCATAAAATGGTAACAATCCACTGCCTTTCATTACTCTAAGTGTCTGGGAAGAGTGGGATATAATTTTGACTGATACTCTGCTATTTTCACAGATGATCAACCTTTCTTAATAACTGTAAGGCGCAGTGTAATTTTTGGAATCTCCCTTAATCCTGAGGTGAAGAGCAATGATGCTATGGTTCCTATATCAGGGATACAGAACGGTTATGATGTTGAGTTTGATGACACAGAGGAATTCATCTATTGGGTTGAGAATCCAGTAAGTTTTGAATACCATTCAAAATCTGTAACTTGTTCTCACAGAGCCTGCACTGATACCTCCTTATAGGCAAACGTTTGCTGGGTGGATAAAAGGACAATGATCCAGTAATACTAAATTACCACTAAATTATTTTTTGATTCAGTGAGGGATATAAATGGGAGGGTGTCCTGGAGCAAAGATCAGAAAACACTTTAGCTTTAGAATAATAAGCACACTTAAGCTATTGGGCATTTTTTTATTCATGCAGGAAGTACTTATTAAGTGCTTACTGTTTGCCCTGCACTGAACTAGCTGGTTCCAATTGCAGAATACATGCCTAGAAGCAGCAGTCACAAAGATTGTTCTTAAGGAGCTTTAAGCTTGTAGAAGATATTAGACTAACATAACAATGATCACAACTCAAGACAAAAAGCAGGAGCTCCCTAGGGGATTCCAGGAAAGCATTTGTTGTGACTGCTGGGGCCTTCATTCAAATCTTTGCCTCGAGGATAAAAAGAAAACTTCTCCAATCACTTTCCCATTGTGCCCCCTCCTCACCCTTTAGGGTGGGGAAGGGGCAAAGAGAATACAAATGAGGAGAGAGAGAGATTATGTGTTTGCTATTCTCCCCACTATGCAAAACATACTTCTGGCCTCCTGATTCTCACCTGTGACTTGGTTTATTTTTATGACTCTGGCCTGTGGTAATTAACAAATAAATCTCTGTAGTCAGTATCAGAGATAATCTGAATGGTGAGCCTTGTGTATTCCCGTGACACACTTAAAAATCAGTGTTTTCAAAGTGTGGCTGGCATTAGCATTGTACACAGTGAAGCCATCCAATGGTGCTGAACCTTGGCCTTTTCTGCAAGTCTGAGGAGTTTAAAGAGACATAGCAGCTGGCAGTAGCCACAGTGAAGGAAGTGTTTTCATGGAGAAGATGTGGCCTTGAAACAGCTCACTTCTCCATGTCTTTCTTTCTAGGGTGAAATTCACAGAGTGAAGACAGATGGCACCAACAGGACTGTGTTTGTTCCTCTGTCTAGTTTGGGCTCTTCTATGAGCCTGTCCTTAGACTGGATATCAAGAAACCTTTATTACACCAATCCTGGAACTCAGTCAATTGAGGTAATGATTCCACAATACTCTGTACACAAACACTAGTTTCTGATTCATGTAAAATCTATTCTCAGGAAATACTTTCATGGAATTTTGAAATTATTTTTAAGCAGAAACAAAAGCGAATAGATATTTGTATCAAAGCTAAGGAGGAAAACCAACTTAAAAATAAATTTTTGAAACTTTTTACTGACCTATCTTGTTTCCTCCTAAATATCAATGCTAACTTGTTCCTGTTAGGAGGATTTGAGATATTTTTGTAAAAACAATAAATAAAAATTATGTAAGAATTCAGCATAAAAGAAAGATTATAATAGCAGGGAATTTTCACTATCTCTTCTCATCAAATCTTCAATGCTATTTTAGTAGTAAGCCTAATTTATAGGTTACCTCTGTTCTAAGATGAAAATCTTTCTATGGCTCCAATATAGTTTTTCTAACAGTGAAACAGAAAGTAGGAACTTGATTCTGATTTCTTTGATACTCTCCTCTCTGCGATAACTGTTCTTTTTTACTCTAATTCCCAGAAGAAATTCTAGATGGGGTGTAGGTATGAAATCACATGAAATAGATCAGAAGTAACTTGACTAGCATTGATTTTCTCCACTCTGGGACAAAGTTGAAACGTGTGTGTGTGTGTGTGGGGCGGGGGGGGGGGGGGGGGGGGGTGGTAGTGGTTATTAATTTATAATAATTTTGAAAGTGAAAATTCCTAAAGCAAAGGGAGGGTCTTGTGAGAGGGCCAATTAGCAGGGCTGAGTAGAGTGACAATCACTGCTCTGGATTAGGCACCAGCTAGTAAGGTTGTTCTCTTTGGAACATTCAGAAAGAGAAATACTACAGATGAGGAAGGCATACAGCAACCAAGTGGCTAATTTACAGCAGATAGGAGGAGCTCACGTCAGCCAGTGCTTTACAGTTTACAAAGGGCTTCCACAAACATCATCTCATTTAATCTTCACAACATTCCCAAGTGCAGGCAAGTGTAGTAACCATTTACATTGAGCGGGACATTTGCAATATGCACAAACATTAATCCCCCAGAATTTATTAAACGGGGCAGAATCATCAACTCTTAACATGAGGGGAAACTTGGAGGCTCATCTGTTTCAAGCCCTTCATTGTTTGTTTTTCCCCCCACAAATATATTTTTATTGATTTCAGAGAGGAAGGGAGAGAGAGATAGAAACATCAATGATGAGAGCGAATCATTGATTGGCTGCCTCATGCACACCCCCTACTGGGGATTGAGCTCACCACCAGGGCATGTGCCCTTGACTGGAATCAAACATGGAACCCTTCAGTCCACAGGCTGACACTCTATCCACTGTGCCAAACCAGCAAGGGCAAGCCCTTTGTTTTTAAAATAACAATCTGAAGTCCATAGACGTTAAGAATTTGGCTTAACTCGGAAGTGTTCTAACTTTGCCCTGTTACAAATCACAACTCCAGCAATTGGCCCGATTTTAACTCCCTTTGTCAGTGACAGAAGATATTTGTTCATAATGTCAACTGAAAATATCACCTTCCATCAAAACATGGGCAAAATTTACAGCCCAAGAACCTTAATATGGAACTTACATCTCTCTAGACTCCACTCAGTGCAAAGCTGTCTTAATTCCAAATGACAATCTGCTCTTATTCTATCTCTTGGTCTCTTGCCTTGTTAATGGGGGCCTTCCCTTTTAGATTGATAGTTGAGCAGGAAATGTGTCTTCTCCATCAGTGTTAGGTAGAATGAGAGGTACCAGTTGACATCCGTATGGGTAAGGCTGCTTTATCCATATAAATCTGACATTTGTAATTGTTCCCCAATGCAGTGAGGTACTGAGAAAAGATCATTTGCTCTGGAATCCAAAGGCCTTGCTTTGAGCCTGGCTTGCTTGCCCATTCATTCAACAAACACAAGTAAATGATTTCTATGGATCAGTCCCATGGTTAGTTCTGGACATTCAAAGATAAACAAAACATTTTTTCCCCACTTTTGAATAATTTACACATCTGAGTGCTAGACACATAAGTACCTTTGCTGCAGTGTGATAAGTACTGTACGGTACCAGCAGTGAATATAAAGTGTTGTGTGGTTGGAGGCAGAGGTTATTATTGAGTCTTAAAGGATGACCAATATTTATTTCTGTCAAATGAAGAAGTAGGGAAGAGGCAGCCAAGATAGAGAAAAACACTCTATTCAAAACCCTGAGATATGGAGATGCATTTTGTGACTGGGGAGAGCAGTGTGTTTCCTCACAGGCTCTTTGACTTTGGGAAAATTACTTATCTTCTCTGAGCCTCTCTTTCCTTACCTGTAAAATGGGGTTAATAGCTCAATAAGGAAATGTACTTCATGACACTAAGGTGGCCTATGAAGACAGTGCCCTAATTTCCTCAAGTCACAAATATATTTAGACTATCCATAAAGACCCCTGACAATAATGATTCAAAGGTAAATTGCCTTTCTAGTCTTTTTATTATTTTTATCCTTTGGTGATATCTACTGTGACTCTTCCAGGAGAAAGTTAGCTTGCTTAAGAAAACAAGAATAGTGTTCATTGTTTACCTGTACAATATCCATTCCAGCACAAGACTAATTCAGGTTCAATTCCCATTTCAGGATAAAAGAGAAACATTTGAAAAACTGCTTTCCACTAGGGGTAGCTGTGAGCCCATTCACTAACAGCAATTTTTTAGCTGGAAAGTGAAGCTGACAGAATGGCTTGACATATTCCACAAAACACGGAAGGAAATTCCCTTTGAAATAAAGAGATCTGTAGACCTAGGAAAGGAGAGAAATTATAGTAGAAAGAGGCAAATTGAAAAGAGAAAAATTATCTTAGTCCAAGTAGGAGAAAAAGAAAATTATCAGAGAAGAGAATATTTTAGAGAGAAGTGTGAAAGAGAGAGAGAGAGAGAGAAGTGTGTGTGTGTGTGTGTGTGTGTGGGGGGGGGGAAGATGGGGTGAGGGGAGAAAGAGAGAGAGAAATACATGTAGCAACAGAGAGAAAAACATAAACACAGATACACAAATAACTATTTGCACTGAAAAACAATTTTATAGAAACACCTTCATGCAAATCAACAGACATTTTCTAATTTACTACTTGTTTCTCCCCTCAGACCATCTCAGGTGCATATCAAAATAGCCTTGCTTCTAGAAAAACTGCTTCTAGTCCAGTAATCCATATTTCTCTGTGATGTCAGGGTTCTTTGCATTGTGATTATTACATAATAGCAATAATAATTAAAAATAGATAACATTGGGTAAGACACTAAACCTTTTAGGCCTCTTTTTCTATAATATGGGCATAATGGTATCTACCTCACAGGATTCGCCCATTGAGTGGACCAATACAAAACAGGAAACATTTATTAAACACACTTGTACCAGTTACCATGTGTGTGTTACCTCATTGTCCTGTGAGCTCTATGTACAAGGTGCCATTGTCATCCACATTGAAATGACAAAGAAACTAAGTTTAGATAAATTTACTTGCCTCAGGTCATACAGTCAGAGCTGGCAGGGCAGGGATTTGAACTCCTGTATTTTAACTCAGACTGTTAACTTGGAACAGAATTCCCTTTAAGTCTGCGTGAATTCACACTGTGTTTGTAGTGATGGGCTACTGGGTGCTATGGCCTGGTTACTGGGATGCATGAGAGCTGTGGGATTCCCATTTGTCTTTCAGAATTTCCTTTTTCTGAAGGCAGTTTTTGTAGTTTCTTTCTTTCCCCCCTATTTGAGTCTGTCTTTTCTTTATATACATTTCCCCTCCTGAAATTTAGGTGAATTGAAAATAGGAATTTGAGAGGTGATTTTACTTTTCTTGCTCTCATTTTCTATTGAGAGGATTTTCTTTGAGCCCAGAAATGCAATTAGGAATTACTGAACCTCCTCCATAACCTCCCATTTGTCCCTAGTCATGCTTTGGAATTCGTTGTGTCTTAAGTTCTCCTTCATCTCAGCTTTCTTTTTTCCCCCCTTATGAAATTCACTTCTAACAAGTGACTCTATGCTATAGGTTTTGACACTCCGGGGAGATGTCAGATACAGGAAAACATTGATTACCAATGATGGGACAGCTCTTGGAGTTGGTTTTCCAGTTGGCATAACTGTTGATCCTGCTAATGGGTGAGTGTTAATAAATGGCACATGCCTTCTATACAGCACCATTCTTGTAAAGGTTATGATCTGATAAAATGGAAGATTTCAGACCTAGGACATTTTCTGATTTCATATGCCAATATTTGAATAATATAGATCTCAGTGAGGAAGAGAAATAGCTCTGTGGGATATTTAATGTGAAGGATATAATATATATTTTGTTCTTTGTTCACCCACATTGGACTGAAAATTAATTCCAAATAAGTAAGAATTTCAGGGATTTAAAAATAGAATTATAAGAATGAGCAATACATTCTGATTGTGAGTGAATGTGGAAAACTTTAAGGGGTTAGATAACATTTGAAAAAGACCTTGTAGGAAGAGAAGGCTTCTAAGTAGGTGGAGAGTGGGTTGCAACTGGGGAGTGGCACTTGAAGCCAACTGAGCATTGAAGGTGCAGAAGTGTGGGGGTGGTATTTATAGTGCTTGTGCAAAGAGCTGGAGCTAGAGGCTTAGAGCAGGGGGCAGTTCACCAGATGGGAGATACAGCAGATAAAGTCTTTTGGGGACAAATCTTGGAGAGCTTTCATGTCATGTTGAGGAGTTGCACTTGATTCTTTAGAGAAATAAGAAGCCAGCAGGGAATTTGGAGGAAGGAAGTGATGGAACCAAGTCTGTATTTCAGAAAGATTGGTCAGGATTGGAGTGGAAGAGGACAGGGGCAGGGAGAACAGGGTAAGATGAAATTAGTGATATGGACTAGAGTCCTCTGGTCTCTTTGATTAGTTATTTCATTTTATGCTGTATTATAAACTAGAATAATAAATTATAAATAAGAGCATTGACTTTTTTAAAAAAAACAGTTAAAACATCCCACATGTATTTTGATTTTCTGCTTGACAGCAGATTCTCAGGCCTGGAAGGGAACTGAAGAAGTAATTTGTATTAGCTCTCTGCTTCAAGTAAGGATGATGTGCAAATCAATCTCAATTTTAAAGGCTACTAAAAGCAAAAATTCTATTCTATGATTGCTGACTTGCCCTAGTTTTCAGTCATCCTTTCTAGACGAAGGACCACCTTAGATTTAAAGTTCTACTTTTGAAACTCAAACACATGTCTTTTTCATTCATCAAATATTTTTATTCATCAAACTCCCATTATTGGGTGGTCTGTTATGTAGGATCAGTTAACTATTGAAACAAACTCCAAAATGTATAATGGCTCAAAGAAAATAGAAGTTTATTTGTCTTTCATTTGGGCAGTGGAATTTGGGTAGAAAGTGGGAGAAGCTCTATTCCAGTGGTTCTCAACCTTCCTAATGCCGTGACCCTTTAATACAGTTCCTCATGTTGTGGTGACCCCCAATTTCATTGTTACAAATTGAACATAATTAAAGCATAGTGATTAATCACAAAAACAATATGTAATTATATATGTGTTTTCCGATGGTTTTAGGTGACCCCTGTGAAAGGGTCGTTCGACCCCCAAAGGGGTCGCGACCCACAGGTTGAGAACCGCTGCCTATACAGTCATTCAGGGACCCAGGCTGATCAGGTCTTCAGTTGGAGACTGTCAAGGTCATCCTGGGTGTTGAAATCTTTTTAGCAGTAAAAAGAAGAGCATTCAGGAATGTGCTGGGTAGTTTTTATGGGCCACCCTACAAGTAGTACATACTACTTCTGCTCACATTCCTTCTGCTAGAATTCAGTCATATGGCAACAGCCTACTGCAAAGAAGACAGCTTTTTACCAATAAAGAAGAGGAAGACACTGATTTTGACAAGTGAAAGCAGTCTCTGCCAAGGTCAGGGTAATATACAAAGATTATTAAAGACATAATCTATAACTTTAGTAACTTCAAGCATTTATAGCTTGGTAAATTGGATAAGTCCTGTGCTTAAATACCAATTACCCAAATGTATATATGATTAAGAGCCATAAGAGAGACAAAAAAAAAAATTGGGATGAGAGTTCTGCAGAGAGAAATTTTCAGCTTGATGGAGGTGATTCTATTTGGACTGGTCTTAAAAGATACATAGAATTTCACCTGGTAGAGCTGGCTTTGAAGATATCTTCCATTTTATGAAGGAAGGAAAGTCAAGAGCAGGGGCAGAAAAGGGAGGCCATGTTGAGATTACTAAGAGAAGGCCAGTTGGATTGGGAGGCAATGGTTTTGTCAGGGGAATTGGGAGAAGAAACAGGATAGAAACTCATGGATATAAATGTTTTGAATGTTCAGTAAAGAGAAAAATCTTCAGAAGGTTACAGCCAATGTTATTGAATTAGGTGCTGCAGAAAATGATTTCTGTGGATGATCACTAATAAAGGGTTGAGGCAATTATAGAGTTGCTGGTGACATGTGAGAGAGGATGTTCACTGGAAATATAAAGGAGCTAAACAATGAAAGAATGGTGAGGAAGTGCAACTACTCCTTTTAGGAGTTTGGTATTGAAAAATTAGAAAAAAAAGAAAAATTAGAAAAAGATGAACAAGTATAGGTCAAAATGTAACAGGAAAAAAATTTTAGAATAGGGAAACATGAGCATATTTTTCAGAGCAGATGAAAAATTAGTGATGAAATAATTGAGAGTGAAAATTATGGGCCTGGAATGACAGTAGAAATGACTTTGAATGAATTGATAAGGGGAACATGATAAGGGGATGATTGTTCTCAGCTAAGATTAGGTAGCTTAAATTTTAGTGAACTCAGAATTCACAAGAGTTTTGTAACTTTGTTCAGCAAACTTTTGATAACCTGGAATGGGAGAGGAGAAAGGAAATAATGACAGGAATGTAGGTTTGGTGTTTAGCAAGGTAGGCACAATGGGAGATCAAGAGAATAAATAAGAATATTATTTAAATGGTTACAGATGAGGTTCAGGCATAGAAGGACTGGAGGTTTGGGAGCTCAAACAAGTTTTAAGGGCAAAGAAGCTTCAATGGGAGAAATAAAATAGGAGCAGGGATGAGATGGGAGAGTCAAAGCAGAGAATTTCAGAATTTGAGAAGTTAGAGGGAGGGAAGTTTAGACTTGATGATGAGGTTCATGGGATGATTATGGATTGGTAGTAGAAGATGTATGCAAATAAAGGTGATTGGAATTAAGAAGGTTAAGGACTTGTGAGAAGAGTGTGAAGAGGATTGTCTATTGTGGCTATCGCAGAAGAGATAGAAAGAAATTAAAGCTTGGATTCAATTCCAGAAGTGTGTCTTCAGTGGAAACCAGCCCTTCATATATTTTGATAAATTTTCATATATCATGGACTTGGCAATTCTCTGTGGTGATTGAGGTTCATGTGAATGTACTGAGTCTAGTTCATTGTGAAATGGAAAGGTAGGAAAAAGTTGTATATCCTGGTATCAGCATGCCAATGGGATTCCATTCTCAGAAAAGTATTATTTTTTCTTTTATTGTTTTGCATTTTTCATAAAAGGAATCAGATTAGATAAGAAAGTAGATGGCCTTGTGATAGATGGTGGTTTGGAGAATTAAGTAAGAAGCCTGAGAAGAGCAGGAAGGTACTCGACAACTTTCACACTAGCTTTGTCCTTCTCTGGGTACTGGGCAATATGCGATTCTTTGAAAGCAATTGCCTGTTGATGTAGGCTCCTCCTTAGTCATAAACCTTCCACCTAGTTGACAAAGCTAAAGGATCACCCACTCATGGTGAATGATATCCTCCTGGATAAGATACTATTTAAAATGGCCTCTGCCCCAATAATAGCTAGGAGATATATAGACATTGATTCTGGTTAAGTACTCCTCCACGTTGTGTTTTTTTAAAAAAAATATTGATGTATCAGACTTCCTCCATTGAATTATGTGCATCTTGAGGAAAAGAAATATACATTTGAATTTAAATATTTAAGATACAGATGCCATTCACTCTAAGCCACCTTCTATTTCATTAATGATGGTGTTTTTCATGGTTGTAGGAAACTGTACTGGTCAGACCAAGGAACGGACAGTGGAGTTCCTGCGAAGATTGCAAGTGCTCACATGGATGGCACCTCTCCAAAGACCCTCTTCACTGGAGACCTGGAACACCTGGAGTTTCTCACTCTTGACATTGAGGATCAGAAACTCTACTGGGCGGTCACCAGCAGGGGAGTGGTATGAGCATCCTTTTAGTCTCTTGGTCTTCCTTGCTGAGCTTGTGAAGCTGATACTGATTGTTCTGAGTTGTCTGGAATGTGTGCAGTGATGAGAAAGCTCTTGTCACATGCTATGATTTCTGCATATAACTTAGCATGACCCACACAGCACTCACCATCTCCATCCTTCCCATTTCTACTTCTGCTCTGCCCTTCTGAATCTGCGAGCTTGTTAGTGGTGTGACTCTCTATTCTTTTTCCCAGGCTAGAACCTCCTATTTCTCCTTCACTCTAATAACCATGTTCATACTTAATCATTACAAATCCTTGTCCTCTGCCTCTTTTCTCAGGTCCAGCCTTTTTTCTGCCACCTCCCCGACTCTGAGCCACTTCTCTCTAGCCTTGACTAGGCCATGTCCCTCATTACCGGACCAGCTTTCATGATGGAGACATGTTGTCTTCATAAAACCACAACAAATAGGTTTGATAACCGCTCAGCCTAGAACGCTGGCCTAGAGGAGTAGCTCCAAACACTTCAGCTGAATTGGTCAGCTAGTCTGCTCCAGATTACTCCATCAGCAGATCCCCTCCAACCTTATTTCCTGTGCTCTAGCCTTCTGGAACTTCTGTCAGTTCCCAAGGCACAACCTGCTTTTGCAACTGCTGGGTTCCCGTGTCCAGTGAGGCAGTGGGCCAGACCTCGTTTGTCTCTCTTGTCAGTACTCAGTTCAGATCCTGGCACAGAGGAAGCACTTGAGACAAGTTTTTGGAATGAAATCAGACCAGCTATGTCTACAGTTTGTTGTTCTTCCAGAAGCAAACACTTGTTATTTATTTTCCAGAAGGAACTTCATTCTTGTGTGTTCTTTTTTAGTTTACCAAGTCATTTTGACTAAGGCTTGTTACCTGTCCTGCTCTACCAACACTACCCTTTGCCCCACCAGTCCTGCTATCTTCTATGACTGTACGGATCACGCTTCCTATCCCTATTGCAGAAATTGTTGATGATGTTAAATGCAGGGTCAGTCAACTCCTGTGTAATGGCCCACCGTTGGATTTATTTAAGGAGGCAGTGATTGTGTATCTTTGGCCAGAATATCACATTTAGGGATGAAGGAGGTTTGGTACCCATTTCTTCACCATGCCACCTGATAAAATTGATTGGCTTATTTGAACTCCAGCTTCATTATCAATGAAATGGGCACAGTGACATTTGCCTGACCAACTGCTTAGTATAGTTGTGGCTATCAAATCAGAAAATAGATATGAAAAATTTCTGTAAAGTACAGAGTCAGATATATTAGTTTTAAAAGTTTCTCTCATTTTACTATGAATCAGTCAATAACAAAATTCTGATCTTTTAGATTGAAAGGGGAAACGTGGATGGCACCAATCGAATGGTCCTGGTAAACTATCTTTCCCACCCCTGGGGAATTGCTGTCTACGGTTCCTTCCTCTATTATACTGATGAGCATTATGAGGTCATTGAAAGAGTTGACAAGGCCACTGGGGCCAACAAAGTAGTCCTGCGAGATAATACTCCAAATCTGAGGGGACTTCGAGTTTACCACAGACGCAGTAAGTATTTGTCACTGAAACATACACATCCATGGATGTACAATGTATATTCACATGTACACACACAGACCAATGTACATGCCCATGCATGCAAATTGAAATTACCCCAAATATTTTAAAAATGATAACCATGTCTTAAGAATGGCTAAGTGTCTGAGACTAATCTGTCATCTGAAAGGCCAGATTGACTTCAGAGTGAGCTCATTCCCATTCTTCCCCCATCACTTTAAACTCCTTACTTTTGCTTCACAGCACTCACTGACATATTGTCTATTGGTTCATTGCCTGAGTTTCTCATTCGAATATAACTTCCATAAGGACAGTCATTTTGTTTGTCTTGTTTCATGCCCTCTACCCAATAACTAGAAGAGTTCTGGCATATTGCTCAGTATGTATTAATTGGATGACTGCTGGGAAAGTGTTAAAAGGATAGGATTTTTAAATTTAAAAGCAATACTTTTAGATGTTGCCTATTTTAACATAATTTTTTCCAGAAATAATCTAACTTTTGTTTTTCCCCTTTAAATTAGGATCTAAAGATTATTTTTATAGTTTTAACATATTTTATAGCTTTTAGTCTCTGACCAAAGATTATCAAACAATTTGCTGTTCTATTACCTTGGTTGTCACTGGTATTATATTTATTGCATGTGGAAAAAAAACCTTTCAATACTCTTATGTAATACTAGAGACCTGGTGCATGAAATTTGTGGGGGGTGGGGGAGGCTGGTCCCTCAGCCTGGCCTGCAACGACACCAGCATCCCTTGCCCCGGCCTCTGGCCCAAGGCCCCTCCCCTCCCACTGCACGGTCGGGGCCCCTCCCCACCTCCACGTGGCCGGGGCATGGACACTGGGCTTGCGTTGCTGGGGCAACGCCGCCAGCATCCTGCCCCTGCCACTATGGGCGCCACCATCTTTGTCGCGGAGTGACAGTTAATTTATATATTACTCTTTTATTAGATAGGATATTTTATAACAAATGCCTATGACATTGTTGATCATATATTTAAATGAATATAATTTTAAATGCTAGTACATTAGGGTAAGAGGGGGAAAAAAGATTAGAATTTGTATACTGATCACCCTAATTCTTGCATGATTTGTGGAAGAAATACAATTAATTGATGCTCCATTCTCTATCCTATCTAATAAAAGAGAAAAATGGTAATTAGCCATACGACTGCTACCCTTCCCATTGGCTAATCAGTGAGATATGCAAATTAATCGCCAGCCAAGATGGCGGCTAATTTGCATATG
>NW_005353838.1:3125344-3172001 GCF_000412655.1 Myotis brandtii | reverse complement strand
ATTTTTTTTTTCCCTTTGGTTAATCTCTCCCCATACCCCATATTTTGTTATTAATTTTTATAATGAATTATTTGGTGACCCAATTTTAAAAGTTTGAGATGGAGAGGCAAGTAGGTAGGGTCACTAATTTTTATTTCATTTAGGCTCTGCTGGATCCTCAAATGGCTGTAGCAACAACGTGAATGCCTGTCAGCAGATGTGCCTGCCTGTACCGGGAGGACTCTTCTCGTGCGCCTGTGCCACTGGATTTAAACTCAATCCTGATCATCAGACCTGCTCTCCGTACAGCTCTTTCATTGTTGTTTCAATGCTGTCTGCAATCAGAGGCTTTAGCTTGGACCTGTCAGATCATTCAGAAGCCATGGTGCCAGTGGCAGGCCAAGGTATGCCGAGTACAGTATACGTAAGATTTGACTCCATCTGGTGCCATATGGAAATCTTTGGTGCTGCAAAGCATTTTTCCATGTATGAGTTCAGCATATAATGAATCTTGTCTTTCTTTCCCTTTAAATAAACTGGCTCAGCCTCTAGTGGTTCTCAAATTTTAGTGTGATCAGAATTGAACGGCTGTTAAAACACAGACCTGGACCCTATCCACAGATTTTCTGATTTAGTAGTCTAGGGTGGGGCTAGAGAATCTGCATTTCTAACAAGTTCCCAGGGCATGCTAATGTTACTGGTCCTTGGACCACAGTGAGAATGACAGTCCTAGAACAATATAGAAGGTAGCACAAGATTGCAAGAAGTACTACAGATTTGGTGGTCAGAGAACCGGACCTAATTCTGAGGATTAATGGAGATTTAGGGTAGAAATTATACTATTATTTAGAATGATAATGAAATATCATTATCAATATATATTTGATGACTTGAAATAAATGAGCTGAAAGTGTTAGTCTCTCCTTAATAACTATATTTTTGTAGCACTTTAAGCTTATATACGGTGAATGTATAAAATGATCACTAGCTTCCGAGGTGAGCCCAGGGGTTTCTAGATGTATGCTACCAAAAGAGGAACTAAGATTTTAGTAGTTTCAGAAGGAGTGTGTCACAGGCTAATGATAGAAATAAAAGGTAGAGAGGGAAGACAAAGGGTGAAGGGAATGAACATTGGGAGAAATGGTCAGAAGAGATAGAAAAGCATATGATGAAGGTGTCTGGCACCACACGTACTCCTGCTTGATGACATGTTCTCCTGACACATCTTTGTTTTCTCATATTTAAAAAGTAATGAATCCATGTTACCATCTTGTAAAGATATTATAAAATCAATAATTTTTTTCTCCCAACCTTTCATTTTGAAAAATTTCAAGTGTAGAAAAGTTGGAAGATACGGTTAAACATTCTTATGCTCTTACTTAGATCCAACAATTGTCACCACATTTGAGCTCTCAATTTGTGTGTGGTTGTGGGGCAAAGTAAGTTTACAGTTGTTCATATGGGAAGAATACAATAATTAATAAATAATGATGCAAGAATAAATTTGTTTCATGAACTCACAACTGTAAACCTACGTTTGCCCCACCCTGTACGGACATTGTCATCAATATTCGTATTTATATTTCTGTAGTTTGCCTCAGAAAATTTTTTATAGCTGTTGTGTTGCAGCCAAGATCTAATCAAGATTCATGCATTATATTTGGAATGTCTCTTCAGTTTCTTTTGATTGGTAGTAGTTGCCCCTGATTTTTTTTTTAAGTGACAGACTGGTTGACTTTTAGAGGATTTGTCTCATTATTTCCTTCTGTTGTCACTTAACCTGTTAGTCAATTTTACTTTGCATTTCCCATGAAATGAAAGTTAGACCTAATTGTTTGATTAGATTGGATTTGAACACATTTGGCAAGAATACTTCATAGGTGATGCTATGTACTTGATACAGAATCTTATTAAGAAGAAAAGAAAAAAAAGAACAATGTCAGCTTGTTCTTCTCTTAGTGATACTTAAACTTGATCACTTGGTTAAGGTAGTCACCATAAAATGCCTACCTTTTAAAGGTATATTTTTCCCTTTGTAATTTGTATGAAATTTTTTGGCATCACACTTTAGCAGTCTGTGAATATCTTGCTTCTCAAGTGCCTGCTACCCATTGGTTTTAGCAGCCATTGATGATCCTTGTTTGAAATGATTATTTAATTAGGATTGCAAAATGGTGATTTTCTTATTCTAGCATTTCTTCTACATTTATAAGATAATATTCTAGGAGAGCTGTCCTGTTTACCCCGTTAGAATTTTAAAAAATTTATTATCACCGTGACTCAAACTTTTATTTTTTAATGCAACGTGTTATAAATCATTTGACATAATTACTCTTCTGAGGCTCCAGTTGATCCATGTTGGCCAGGGAGAACCTCTTAAAGTGGCTGCCTGTATTCTTTTTCTATCTTTTTTTTTTTCTTTAACATGTTTTTATTGATATCAGAGAGAGGAAGGGAGAGGGAGAGAGGGATAGAAACATCAATGATGAGAGAGAATCATTGATTGGCTGCCTCCTGCACGCCCCCCAGTGGGGATAGAGCCTGCAACCTGTGACCTTCTGGTTCATAGGTTGATGCTCAAGCATTGAGCACACCGGCTGGGCAGCCTGCCTGTGTTCTTTTGACATGGTGCCATTAGTATTTGAGTGCTTCCTTGCTTCGTAAGATGTTCCAGGTTCACCTCATACCTTCCCACTCCAAAACTTTAATCAGCCATTTCTCCCAGGAGCCAGTGCTCCTTATTGTGAGAAACCAACACCTGGATGGTAGGTTTGCTTATTGCCACTGGGAATCAAATAGTTTTATTTTGTAATGGGGGGATAGTCAGAGCAGGGGATTGGGAATGAGGGTTTGAGGGGAAGGACAGACATTTAAAAGTTCTACTTTCAGCTAAGGCCTTGTTTAATGATCTTTTCTTAAACATTCCAGGACGAAATGCACTGCATGTGGATGTTGATGTATCTTCTGGCTTTATTTATTGGTGTGATTTTAGCATCTCTGAGAAATCTAATAATGCAATCCGTAGAATCAAACCCAATGGGTCTAGTTTTACAAACATCATTACACAAGGGATAGGAGAAAATGGAGTGCGGGGTATTGCAGTGGACTGGGTAGCAGGTAGGTAAGCTGTATACTGATTTTATTGAAAAACCTTTTTATATTTGTATCTTTATCGCCTTATTTTACTCTAGAAAGTTTAGTCTAACATTATACATGTACAGATCTGTTTTTCTGATATTAAAATATAATCTAAATTATGAAATGGCAAGTATTTATTTTATATCTGAGAAATTTTAATTGCCAAATTATTAATTGCTTCCTCTTGTCAACTTATAAAATCCTCTTGATTGGGTACTTTCTTTATTGTAGTTCTATTGAAATGCCTGACCCAACATTACATTAACTTAGTTGCTCTGTCTCATGAGCTTAACTTTGAAATACTACTAATTTTTAATGGTACACTGAGAATAAAATATGTTAAATGTGTTATAATTTTTAGAATATAATGCCATTCTATAAAAATAAGTATCACTGAGTGTTATCCAGCTTGGTAAGTAGACATCACATAGAAATATTAAAATATAATAAAAGTCACAGGTACTATAATAAGAGTTTATTGCAAATAGTAAATATGGTAGTATGGTTAGATAAAGCTTTAATTGGGTTCCTAAATCTCACTCTTGATTATGAATTTTCTATATTATTACTGCGTGTATAGTTAAAGCAGGGGTCAGTAGTCTGTGGCCTATGGGCCAAATGTAGCACACTGCCTATTGTAAGTTCAGTTTTACTGGAACACAGCTATGCCCATTCGTTTATGTATTGTTTATGGCTGCTTTCATGTCACAGTGGCAGAGTTGAGTGCTTGTGAAAGAACCATATACTCTGCAAAGCCAGAATTATTTACTATTAACAAGCCTTTATAGAAAAAGTTTGCCAACCCTGGATTAGCAGATTGGAATATATTTATAGTCCAATTAGAGAGAGAAAATGAAAAGAGTAAGATCATTAGCTGCATATTGGCCTGATTTCTCTAGAATAGGTTTGAGTCAGATATAGGAACAAAGTAAATGTGCCTTGGTAGATAGTTTAACAGACTTTCAACTACATGGAATCCATTAGGGATCACTTTCTATTATACTGTCCTAACATCATGGTCTTTTTATTTTTATTTTTTATTATTGATTTCAGAGAGAGGAAGGGAGAGACAGAGAGGGATAGAAACATCAATGATGAGAGAGAACCATTGATTGGCTGCCTCCTGCAGACCCCACACTGGAGATCAGGCCTGCAACCAGGGCATGTGCCCTGACTGGGAATCGAACCGTGACTTCCTGGTTCATAGGTGAATGCTCAACCACTAAGCAACACCAGCCGGGCCATCATGGTCCTTTTCTCCTTGTATTTACATTGTTCTCTAATGCTCAAAGGCAAATGCACTTTTGTTTCGGTGGCTTTAGAAGAAAATATCTATGCTAGTTAGAAAGAATAGGACAAGATATCTATGCTAGTTAGAAAGACTAGGACAAGACCTCATATTAATGCTAAGCATAAGGAGCATTGATAACATTGATCAACAACCTGATGACTGTCCCTCTTTACTCCTTTTCATCATGTTGAAGTAGAAGGTATACCATGATGATGTATATTTAGAGTCTTTGAAGATTCAGGTGTTAAATATTCAGGTAGGAAAGGAAGGACATTCTTGGAAATACACCTTTTTAAAAAAATTATTGATGAGAGAGAGAAATCTTGATTTGTTGGGCAACTTATTCATGCATTCATTGGTTGCTTCTTGTACATGCCCTAACTGGGGATTGAACACACAACCTTGGCATATCAGGATGAATGCTCTAACCAATTGAACTATCCAGCCAGGGCAAAAATGTATCTTACAGTAGAAAGTGGGTTCTGACATTTGCTGTGAATTCTAATGTGCTTTAGAAGCTGAAGATAGGCACATTCTCTTTATATTTGAAGAAACAATCTCTTTAGATCCTGAGTAAATAATCATTTTTCTAAGTCTAAACTGAGACATTTATTATCTTGGAAAAGACAATATATACTGAGGCAAACTTCAACCTTACATACTTTTGTTTTGAATTTGAAGAGGCATCCTCTTTTTTCTTCTTGGTTTTCTATTCATCAATATGTTCTTTCTTTTTTTTTCCAACAGAAAATCTTTATTTCATAAATGCTTTTGAGTCTGAATCACTGATAGAAGTTCTGCGGATCAATACCACCTACCGCCGTGTTCTCCTTAGAGTCATAGTGGATATGCCCAGGGATATTATTGTAGACCCCAAGAACAGATACCTCTTCTGGGCTGACTATGGACAAAACCCAAAGATTGAACGTGCTTTTCTTGACTGTACAAATCGGACAGTGCTTGTATCAGAGGGCATTGTCACGCCACGGGGCGTAGCAGTAGACCATAGCAATGGCTATGTTTATTGGGTCGATGATACTTTAGATGTAATTTCAAGGATCGATATTGAGGGAAAGGAATTGAAAGTGATTCGTTATGGCAGTCGTTACCCAACTCCTTATGCCATCACTGTTTTTGGAAATTCTATCATATGGGTAGACAGAAACTTAAAAAAAATCTTCCAAGCTAGCAAGGAACCAGGGAACACAGAACCGCCAGCAGTGATAAGGGACAATATCGATTGGCTAAGAGATGTGACCGTCTTTGACCAGAGTGTCCAACCCCGGTCACCAACAGAGGTTAACAACAACCCCTGCTTGGAAAATAATGGTGGATGCCCCCATCTCTGCTTTGCTATGCCTGGCTTGCACACTCCAAACTGTAGCTGTGTTTTTGGAACCCTGGACCATGATGGGAAAAGCTGTGTCATTCCAAAAGAAAATTTCCTCATCTTTGCCTTGGAGAATTCCTTGGGAAGCTTACACTTGGATCCTGAAGATCACAGCCTACCTTTCCAAGCAATAAGTGTGGGAGGACATGTCATGGCCCTGGACTACGACAGCATCGATAACAGAATTTACTTTACACAAAATTTAGAAGCTAGCCATGGCCAGATTTCATATATAAACCTTAATTCAGGGATCCGTTCTCCCACTGTCGTTGTTTCAGGTAAGAGCACTCCAGGTGTAGCCTATCTTGGACACAGTGAGAACAATACACATGGATGACCCGGTGATTCTAAAATATATATTGAGACTCTAATGTATGTGTGTTTGTTGGTGTATCTCCAGATATAGGGACTACTGATGGCATTGCTTTTGACTGGATCAATAGAAGAATTTATTATAGTGACTACACCAACCAGACAATTAACTCCATGGCTGAGGATGGGTCTCAGCGTGCTGTGATAGCCCACGTTACAAAACCAAGAGCAGTTGTGTTAGATCCTTGCGGAGGGTATGCCATCATCTTCTTTATTATATTTCTGTTTGCTTACTTCTGAAGGGAGAGGGGCCTGGCATTATTTTATGTTCATAGAGGGCCAACATTTTTTGGGCTTGTAACACTAGGTAACAAGGGTGAAAGAGCATGAGTGACTATCTGAGAAGGAGCTCATTCTGATGCTAGACATGTTAGCAGCATACTCCCAATGCTCTGACTCAGGACATCCCTTTTGGGCAAGTTGTGTGGGTGGGGATGGTGTAGGGTTACATTTGCCTTATTAATGTCAACTTGCAGTTGAAGATGGCTTACATTCTTTTTCAAGTAAAGCTTATGAGGTTCCTTGTGATGAATTAATTATGACTCCCTTTGGATGACTAGGTATATCTACTGGAGTTCCTGGGGCACTGATGCCAAAATCGAGAGAGCCACAGTGGGAGGCAACTTTCGGGAACCCGTTGTGAACAGCAGCCTGGTCTGGCCCTGTGGGCTCACTGTGGACCATGAGGAAGACCTTCTCTACTGGGCAGATGCTAGTTTGTATGTGTCTTTAGTTATTCATGTAGGTGTGGATTCTTCTTCCCACTTACAATGGAATGCTTAATGGAATGAAAATATAAAATGCCAAATAGACATAGCCAAAATGTAGAATCACAGTTTTAGGAACTATATTCTAGATTGGTGAATGTATCTGTGAAAATTGATCAGTGTTATAAGATTGAATAATTATGAACTAAAAGGCATCTAACAATGCATTACTAGATGAATTATGTAATCACTCAATTTATAATCTACTAGACCCATGTGATTACCATAAAATATGCATGACATTTAAATGCATACTAATATGAAGTTTTCTCTGGGCTTTAGTGTTTAGTATCTTATAAAAATGTTTTCCTTTAGTCTTGACTTCAGTTATCTTCTCAAATAGGTTCTTTCATAATGTTTTCCTTAGATACTTTATCAACTCTAATTTCATATGTAACTTCTCCAAGTATCCCTGAAATTACTCACATTCCCATCATCCTAATGGAATAGTTGAAGAGATGAGATGATTTTGTTTATTACGGCTGGTATCTGCATGTCAGGAATCTTCATTTCTCTTGACTGTTTTCTTATGTTTTTGGCCCTGAGACACTGCGTACTTGACAACCTGATCTTCATTTTTTCTCATTTGAAACAAAATAGTGATGTTTTGTGTCTAAATTTGGATTATTCCTGGTAAACACGTCAAGATACTCAGTAAATGACATATCAAAAAATTTATTTGGAGAGTTGGAAGGGAAATGTAATTAACATTTTATTGAGTGACTACTGAGTGCTAAACACCATATTCTAGATTGGTGAATGTATCTGTGAAAATTGATCTATGTTATGAGATTGAATAATTATGAACTAAAAGTGACTACTGAGTGCTAAACACTGAGTTCTATGCTTTACATATATTATTTCACAATATTCTCCTGTTATTAATGTCAGCCTGGTCCTTTTTATAGGATTACTTGTAAATTATATTTGGAAATTGATTATTTATACATACCATTGTTTGATAAAGCAAATTAAGACCTCCCATTATCAGAAGAAACATTTCCTGTGGCATATGCTCCACTTAGAAAGAAAGTCAATGGTGTAAAGCAATGGTTAGGCCCAGGCATTGCGCTGCCAATTGAGGAACTAACTCTTTCTGGATTCCAGCATTTTCTTTTTCTTTTTTTTCTCTTTTTAAACTTTGTTTTAGGCGCAAGATTGAACGCAGCACTCTAAAGGGCACGGAGCGTGAGGTCATTGTCATCACAATCTTGCGTCCTTTTGGCTTGACTATCAATGGCCAGTATATTTACTGGACTGACTGGTCCACAAGAAAAATTTACCGAGCTAACAAATATGATGGATCGGGCCAGACTGCAATGACCACGAGTTTTCCATTCCGGCTTATGAGTGTTCGTGTTGTTGTGAAGGACCACCCACAGCAGTGTAGCAATCCTTGCGACCAGTTTAACGGGGGCTGCAGCCATGTTTGTGCACCAGGTAAGGCATTGCCCATGAAGATAGACTCCAGGAGAGTAATAATATTGATGACAACTTAGGGAAAGCTCAAGGAATATTCAGCTCTAAAAGGAGAGCGAAATCCAAATTCTTGATTTCAGGGTAATTCAAAAAATAGATTTGGGGGTTTGTATGTTGAGAGGAAGACTGACAGGTTTTTTTTGGTTGTTTTTTTTTTTCTATTTGATATGGATCCCTGTTATGAAGGCATTTTTGACTCAAGCTTAATGGAGGTAGAAGTAAAGTTGGGGGTCTGGGATTTAATTCTTCCACTTAAGAGGTACTAGCTATAGTTTGTAATATTTCTGGTGATGTGTATGATGTGCTTCCTAGTGGGGTTATAGAGAACAACTTAGGGAAAGCTCAAGGAATATTCAGCTCTAAAAGGAGAGCGAAATCCAAATTCTTGATTTCAGGGTAATTCAAAAAATAGATTTGGGGGTTTGTATGTTGAGAGGAAGACTGACAGGTTTGTTTTTTTTTCTATTTGATATGGATCCCTGTTATGAAGGCATTTTTGACTCAAGCTTAATGGAGGTAGAAGTAAAGTTGGGGGTCTGGGATTTAATTCTTCCACTTAAGAGGTACTAGCTATAGTTTGTAATATTTCTGGTGATGTGTATGATGTGCTTCCTAGTGGGGTTTATAGAGAACAACAAATTCACAGGAAGATGTGCCTTTGGAGACCAGTATTTTGAGATTTTCTGAGGAGGCAGAATCATTGCAATAGTTTCAGTGTAGACAAGAAGTTTTTTTAAAGATTAGGATGAATTAGGCACATTTATTAATTGGTGGTTGCTCTTCTTGATAGAAAAATGACTCAGAATATCATTGAAAAGTTGATGGGAGCAGTTTCCATGGCTTGTCTTATAGCACATTTAATATAGAAGCTGTTGCTAAGCTTTTCTGGAAGAGAAACTATGAATGTTTGTGACACAAATCTTCTGCTTTTTCTGGGCCTACCTTTCTTCAGGTCCAAATGGTGCCGAATGCCAGTGTCCACAGGAGGGCCACTGGTATCTGGCCAACAACAATAAGCACTGTATCGTGGACAATGGTGTACGGTGTGTTGGTTCCAATTTCACCTGCCTCAATGGGCGCTGCATCACAGAGCAGTGGAAATGTGACAACAGCAATGACTGTGGTGATGGCAGTGATGAGCTGGAAAGCGTGTGTGGTGAGTTGGGCCATTGGAGCTTTTGTTGGGAGCTAGCATTGTCTTTATGTCAAGTGTTTGTTACAGGATCCTGCTGTGTGTGAATAGGTTTGTAATTTGTGCCTCAGGCATCCTGTTCGAACTAAAAAGCATTTACTCTGAGAATCCAGACTGCATTTCTGCTAAATCACATATAAGCTGATATATGTGCCATAGAATAGCTTCATGAGGAAGCCCCTTTGTAGTGATTAAAAGCAAAGGTGCTGAATTAAAAACCTGGCTATGCCATTTACACAATCTCAATAGCCTTGGGAAAATTGCTTAACCTCTCTGAGCCTCTGATATCTCATCTGTAAAATGGAGCTATTACTAGGGTTCTTGTGAGATGTAAGAGAAACAATATGAAAAAACACACGAGGCTTGATGCATGTTAAGTATGACTTAGCATGGAACTAAGGGCTCCAGTAGGTGACTATTATCATTTTATTAATTTAAATAGCAGAAGGATGATTAATTCAATAATTATATGGAAATCACTCCCAATATTCATCTTCCATCTGAGTGGGGTGAGTAAGACATAGAACACTTGCTTGGGAAGTTTTGAGGTTAGTTACCTTTTTCTAGTACATTGTAGGAGCTAAGAGTTTTATTTTCCCCAAAGAAACTGTATTTGCATGCTTTTCTGTGATTGAAATAACCTTTAAATTGAGATGATAGAGAAATGTAGTGATTTTGCCATTTGCTTAAAATACTTCATTTGTTAAAACCATTAATCAAACTAATTAAAAGTGTTATCTCACTTTACATGCAGTCGTTTTTGCCTTGGAAGGTAATCTCTAAGTGTCTGTTCTATTTGATTGTATCTGTTGAGAAATTAGGATGATGTTTTAATCAAGAGGTTTTCTCAATGTTTTTTTTCTCCCCTCCTCTTAGCTTTTCACACCTGCCATTCGACAGCCTTCACCTGTGACAATGGGAAATGTGTCCCATATCATTATCGCTGTGATCACTACAATGACTGTGGTGACAACAGTGATGAGGAAGGGTGCCTGTTCATTGCGTGTAATGCCACCACAGAATTTACTTGCAACAATAGAAGGTGCATACCTCTTCAGTTTGTCTGCAATGGTATAAACAACTGCCATGATAATGATACTTCAGATGAGAAAAATTGCCGTAAGTTCACCTTAAGTACTTATTGTGCTTTGGGATCTGAAATCTTGGATCATGGGAGATGAAATTTCTATATGAAAACAAGGGCGTTCTTTAAAAAAAGCCCCACGAAGAACTAAGAACAATCTGTTCTATAGCTTTTCATAGCTACATATTACTCCATTGTGTGGATATGCCATAATGTCTTTAACCAAGCACTGGGACTCTTGGTGGTGCTGTTAAATAATGAAATGATTACAAAGCAAGCCTCTCCTCTCCATCTTGCAGTATCAGCTGGGAATATCTCTTTTTACACTAGAATCTGTGGTGTAACATAAGTATCACAGATCATGCCTCTGGAATAGCTTTGAAAAAGTCTCCCTTCTGGTGGTTTGAATACTGCAATAGATCCATTAACATGGACATTCTTTATGGTACTCGTGTGGTGGATATGTTCCAAATGTGTATCTGGTTGTCTTTTTTAAGCCGATCGCACTTGCCAGCCTGGATTCACAAAGTGTCACAGTACAAATATTTGTATTCCTCATCATTACCTGTGTGACGGAGACAATGACTGTGGAGATATGAGTGACGAAAACCCCACTTTTTGCGGTAATATAAGCCTGCTTCTCATTCTGTGGTTCTGGGGATGCATGTCTTGAGCTAATACAAAGATACATGGCCTGGGCGCTTGGGCTCATTTCAATTTGTCATCTCTAATTGACATTGTAAGTAGATGCAGTAGGCAATTACTTCAGGATGTGGTTGGAGGGGCCTAAGAAGCCCCTTCTCTCTGTTCCCTGGCTGAAGGCCCAACTCCAAATATTTCCTCCAGAGACCTGCTCTGCTACGTAACCTTCCCCAAATGCAAAGCCATTTCTCCCAGAGTTGAAAGCCTTTTGTCTGTAGGAACTCCAGGCAGAATTTACACATTAAGCCCTTACATTTATGCTTAATATGATTATAATGACCATTAGTAACTGAAAGTATTTTTCTAATTTTAAATATGGTTAAATTTCAGAAATCCTTATTTCATATTTAGTAATTTAGTTCAATCAAACAATTTCTTGTATTTGTAGCTCAAATTAAAAGCCCTTTTTAAAGCTTGATAATGTTGGGACTATTAATGTAAATAGATACATGAGTTAAGAATTCAGTAATTGTCATCAGGCCAGACTACAGTTCAAGAGCAGGAGTCAGTTGTAGTAGCAGCAGCAAGAAGCAGTAGAATTCAGGATGCAGCCATCAGACAGGGACATGCAGATTGGAGCTACTGCTGATTTTTTGGGGACCTCTGCTTACTTATCAGTATTTTTCCCCTGGCACATTATAAGATACTAGAGGCCCGGTGCACAAAAATTTGTGCGCTCCAGGCGGAGGGGGTCCCTCAGCCCGGCCTGTGCCCTCTCGAAGTCTGGGACCCCTCGGGGGATGTCCACCTGCTGGCTTAGGCCTGCTCCCCGGGGGATCGGGCCTAAGCTGGCAATCAGACATCCCTCTGGCAGCCCGGGAGCCCTTGGGGGATGTCCACTTTCCAGCTGGGAGCAGGCTTAAGCTGCAGTCGGACATCCTTAGCACTGCTGAGGAGGCGGGAGAAGCTCGCACCACCACTGCTGTACTGGCAGCCATCAGCCTGGCTTGTGGCTGAGCAGAGCTCCCCCTGTGGGAGCTCACTGACCTCCAGGGGGCATCTCCTGCATTGAGCGTCTGCCCCCTGGTGGTCAGTGTGTGTCATAGTGACCAGTCATTCCCAGTCATTCTGCTGTTAGGATCAATTTGCATATTACCCTTTTATTATATAGGATAGAGGCCTGGTGCACGGGTGGGGGCTGGCTGGTTTGCCCTGAAGGGTGTCCCGGATCAGGCTGGGGGTCTCGCTGGGGTGCCTGGCCAGCCTGGGTGAGGGGCTGATGGCCGTTTGCAGGCTGGTCAAGCCCCCTAGTGGGTACCCTCACACCATGGGGGTGTGGCCAGCCTGGGGGAGGGGCTGAGGGCTATTTTCAGGCTGGCCACACTTCCTTCAGGGTGGGGGTCCCTACTGGGATGCCTGGCCAGCCTGGATGAGGGGTGGAGGGCCGTTTTCAGGCTGGCCACAGCCCCTTCAGGGTGTGTGTGTGGGGTCCCGCTGGGGTCCTGGCCAGCCTGGGTGAGGGGCTGAGGGCCGTTTTCAGGCTGGCCACGCCACGGGCTGGAAGCAGGTATCTGGGATTTATTTATCTTCTATAATTGAAACTTTGTAGCCTTGAGCGGAGCTCGGGCTGGCCAGGGCAGACGGGAAGCTTGGCTTCCTCCATCGCTGGGGCAACTCAAGCCTCTTGCTCGCTCCAGCTCCATGGCCGCCGCCATCTTTGTGACGGAGTGATGGTTAATTTGCATATTACTCTTTTATTAGATAGGATAATGGGCCAAAGCAAGGAAGCTTGTAGATCAGAAGAATGATAAGACTTGATTCTGGTTTATACCCACATAACAATCTAGAAAATACATTTGACCAGAGCTACCTATGGTTAGTTGAGAAAAGAACCAACATTCAAACATAGGTAGAATCATTTTACTCAGATAAAAGCCCCATATACCAAGATGAATAAGAGCAGAACTTTGCTAACTCTCTAGAATGATGGTCTAACATGGCTAAAGGTTGTGTATGGGTGAGCTCAGGTATGGTCATATTGCTGTTTTTGCTTTTAATTATTATTTCAATAGAATTTAACTTTATATTACCACAGAAAACATAGAAACAAGTCTTTTCTTACATAATTTGTGATTTCATGTATCAAAGGGATAGTTATTTGGTATTTCTAACAAATATAATTTATTTGGGGATTTATGGAATCCAGGAAAAATATTCCAGAAAATTGGGCAGTATGTTTGCCTTCTCTCCCCACTACCCTCCATCCCCATGGAAAGTGCATATACAAAATCCCATTTCCTAGGCCTCAGTCTCCTTTCTTGGCAACGGTTTATTCAGTTGAGACATATAGGCAGATTGTTAAGATTGATGAGAAGAAGCTGGTGTTTTGCTCATGGGTTTTATCTTCTTTCTCTTCTCCTACAGCCAGTCACTCCTGTAGCAGCAGTGAGTTCCACTGCACATCTGGACCCTGTATTCCTCACCATTGGTATTGTGATCAAGAAAGAGATTGTCTTGATGGCTCTGATGAACCTGCCACTTGTGGTAAGAGAGTAGGCAAGCACGAAAAGCATGACGATGCAGCTAGAGAAACTCTTCCAAGTACTTTAAACACAAATGACAGTTGTGGCTGCTTAATGTTCCCACGTTCTGCTCCTGCTCTCAGCTGAGATGCTGCAATCACTCAGCAGACATTCATTAAAGATGTGTTAGTGCAGTGCATGGTGTGGGCTGCTGATCAGGTTATGGAGGCTGCTGCTTGACACTGATGAAATGAGATTATGTTGGTGATGCACCTAATATGGTGCCTGGCTTGGAGAGCTTATTAATTTTAATTGACTCTGGATTGGGATTTCTGAATTTGGCTGCGTTTTGACCCATATGACTGTGGGAGGATACAAAAGTGATTGGAATCATCACATACATGGGCAAGGGGAATATTATGGTCACATATCCTCTTCTTCTTCTGCCCATGTACCAGCTTATGGTAAGGTCTCATAGCCATCTGAGCTTTCCAAGAAGTTCCAGGGACCCTTTTGTTTTCCTAGACCCTTTTGTGCTTGTTTACTGCGTGGAGGCTGCTATTTACTTTTGCAAATTCCAATCTATATTTATGTACATTTAAAAACATAATTGTAAAAATATAGAGATTCAGTATTTTACATTGATTTTTTTAAAATCTGTCAAATCATATTTTTAAATAGCAGTCAGAAAACTATGCCCACAGGCCAACCTCCTGTCTTTATAGAAAAAGTTTTATTAGAATGTGGTCACATATTGTCTATGACTTCTTTTGTGCTACAGTGGAGTGTCAAGTAGGTGAGACACAGACCATACGGCCTATAAGCCTAAAGTATTTACTAGCTGGGTAAGAGAAAGTTTGTGACCCTTGTTATATTGTCTTTATACTCTTTTTTTTTTTAAATGGCCCTATAATATTCCCCAGATTATCACTGAGTTCATCGCCTCTATTTTAAGCATTTAGATTTCTTACATTTTTCCTCTATTATAAATATCACTGAAAGCTGTAGCCAGTTTGGCTCAGTGACAGAACATCAGCCTGTGGACTGAAGGGTCCCAGGTTCGATTCCTGTCAAGGGCACATGCCCAAGTTGTGGAAGGTGTGCAGGAGGTAGCTGATCAATGATTCTCATCATTGGTGTTTCTCTCTCTCTTCTTTTCCTTCTGAAATCAATAAAAATATGTTTTAAAAAACACCACAGCAGTAGATACCATTCTATTTAAAACTTTTATTTTGTGGATATTTTCTTAGGACCATTCACATAATTTTGTAGCTGAATTGAGAGGATTTTCTATTCCTATATTTTCTCTCAGGTTTAAATTCTGTGGCTGATAATTGGAGAGTGATTATTTGAAATTCTCTGCCAAGTTCTTTTTCCCAACACTGAAAGTCTTGTAGGAAACAAAGGGCACATAGTGTTTTGAGGATCCATAAATAAAATAATGAAGTTCCATATTTATGGAAACCAAAGTCATAGTAATAGCAGTTTGTACCAACTGCCTGACATTTAAATGAATACATTCTCATATCATGCAGTGGTGTTATTTTCAAGAAATAATAATATGTATATATATATAAAAAAAGTAAAATTCACATTTCTTCACCCTTCTTCAATACTTTTCCTCTCCAGAGATAATCACTATTAAGGGTGGGTGTCATCTTACATTTACCCACACATCCTGAGAGATAGTTATAAAAACACAAATGGGCCCTAACCGGTTTGGCTCAGTGGATAGAGCGACGGCCTGCGGACTGAAGGGTTCCAGGTTCGATTCCGGTCAAGGGCATGTACCTTGGTTGCAGGCACATCCCCAGTAGGGGGCATGCAGGAGGCAGCTGATCAATGTTTCTCTCTCATCGATGTTTCTAACTCTCCTTCTCCCTTCCTCTCTGTAAAAAATCGATAAAATATATATTTTTAAAAAAACACACAAATGGGATCTTACTATATACATTTTTCTACAATTTGCCCTACTTTTTTTTTTTTTAGCTTAACAACATCTTGTCACCATGTTAGCACATATAAATTTACCTCATTTCTTTGCACTGTTGAATATTACTCTCAAGTATGGATGTTCCATGTGTCTTTTATCTCTTTCCTAGCTGATGGACATTTAGGTAGTTTTCATTGGTTTCACTTTGAAAAATAATGCTGGAATGAATATTGTGGGAGAGAAAGAAAATTTTCTCTACCCTTATAGGTTCTTTTGGCTGGTCTAATAAATTTACATGGCATAGATTATTAACAGAAAATAACCAGATTTAATTGCATACCTATGTATGGGAACCCCATATACTCAGAGAGAGTCAGATACCCACAAATATGAGAGGTTTAGAGATAGAAAGTGAAAATGAGGTATATATGGTATTATGAGCTAAGGATGAGAGGGAAAGGTTCTTGGAGCTTCAGAGGGTAGGAAAGTCATTCAGAAAATGATAAAAAGAGTATTTATGCAGTAATCAGAAGTTTGCTCTGCCTTATGGATAGGTCATAAATGTTATTTCTGGTGATAACTGTTATTATGGCCAAGGGCCCCCCAATATAAGTTATTTAAGGGAGAAGTAAAAGTTTTTTCTTGAGTCCCTAGGGTCTCAGTTGCCTTCATCTTAAAATAACCCACATGCCAAAGAAGCACTTCTCAGAGAGGCCTGTTCTGAACCCCTTTGTCATCCTTTTAGACACCTCTTTGCGCGAATGTGGGAAGATTCTTAGGGGCTAGCTTTCTAGATGTGGTATTGTTGTGTCAAAGGAGATGTCTCTTCAAAAGGCTGTATCAATTTACACTCCTTTTTACCAGCTTATAAAAGGTCCTGTTTCTTCTTACTGTTATCTCTGTGCTGTATTTTAAATAAAATTAAGTTTTCTTTTGCCCTAGGGGTTCCTGGTTTACGAGTCTATGATAACTTGGTTAGTTGAGTAGGAACATGTGGGCATATGATTAAAGAATTTGAATCAGTGTTCTAGACTCATGCTATAGCAGCCTTCTTTCATGGTTACTGGACTGCAAATTGTTCTTTTCACCGAGGGTGCTTTTTATTTTTGTCTGTAGTGTACCCTGAGTCAACATGCTTGAGTGATGAGTTCAAGTGTGACAGTGGGAGGTGCATCCAAATAGAATGGATCTGTGATGGTGATAATGACTGTGGGGACATGAGCGATGAGGATGAAAGACACCACTGTGGTAAGTGCAACCAATGAGTGCAATTCTTTGATACCATGTACTTAAGTGCTTTTAAAAGATGAAAAATGATTTTAAATTTTATTTTCTTACTCTTCCATTTAGCTGAGGGACATAATGTCCTACATTTCTAGAACAGATTAGGAGAATTCTGTTTACCACACTTAAAATTAATAGCAGCTTTTACAGTGTAGCAATTAATGATGCCTCCAGTTTAATTTTATTTCCTTAGAGCAGTGATTTTCAGCCTTTCATCTCATGGCATACCTAAACTACTAAAATTCAACTGACCTGACAAAAAAGTAGGCCTAATTTTGGTTCATTCCCACTGGATGGCTATTGTTGTATTGGCTCTTTAAAAAATTTGGCCATTTTAAAATTTGACAATCTAAGGGAAAAGAGGTCAGTGCCCCTGACCAAATAGGCAGGTATTGTGTGTTTTAAAATTCTTTCAGCACACCAGTGTGCCATGGTACACCAGTTGAAAATAGCTGCCTTAGAGCTGTTATTTGGAGAAGGGCTATTGAACAGACTATGGAACACCATTTTTCATTAGCAATAGAGCATGACTAACTCTTAGCTAAGGTGTCTTTCTATGGTAGAACAATGGCTCCCTGATGTTTACATTTGATCATAACTTCATGTCAGTGACTTTGATGGTCCATAGCTGCACAAACACTCCATTCACTGAAATGGGTGTTTGGAGCTGCACAAACATGGGTTACAATATGTGCTTTTCTCCCAACTCCCTTCACCAAGACCCCCTAACTCTTGTCTCCCATTCACCCACAATAAGACTAAGTAAAACAGCTGTTCTTTTATATGGAGGCATTAATGACTATATAATTACACCTCACCTCTTTCCTAACAGGGTCATGGTTTCTGATACTCTTGTCCTCCTATATACTCTAATTCTACTTCAAGTGGTAGCTATAATGTAGTTTAAAAAGCACTACATTTGGAGAAAAAAAAGACCTAGATAGGTTTGAAGCCCCAGCTAGCCCTTTGGAAAGTTCTATGGCTTTGAGCCATCTAGTTAACCATCTTGAGTTTCAATTTTCTCATCTGTAGAATTCACATAAAAATGCTTATCTCACATTGTGTTTGTGTGGTTACGCTTTGTAAACTAAAAATGTTACCAAATGTAAGGCATCGTTTTGGTATCCACTTAACAAAATGGGAGTCTTTTTCTGTAGCCCTAAGGGAAAAATATGATGTTAATTTTATGGGAAACTGAGATTTTTATTATGTTTATTTCTTCTGAAAAAAAAAAATCCAAGGTCCAAAGCAATTAAAATGGAATTTTGGAGGTATTTTTATTATGGTCTGTTATTACCCATAGCAATGTGATTTGTTGGCCTTTTTTCTCCTAATTTTCTTTCATCCCTTAGACCCGTGGTTGGCCAACCATGGCTCGCGAGCCACATGTGGCTCTTTGGCCCCTTGAGTGTGGTTTTTCCACAAAATACCACGTGCGGGCGCGCACATAAAGTGCGATTGAAACTCCGTGGCCCATGCGCAGAAGTCAGTATTTTGTGGAAGAGCCACACTCAAGGGGCCAAAGAACCGCATGTGGCTCGTGAGCTGTGGTTTGCTGAGCCGCAGTTTGCTGACCACTGCCTTAGACTATTAAGTAACATAAAATAAGAGAAATAATGGTTTGGAGAGGATTTGTCTGCTAGAATGAGCTCTCATGTAGTTTCTGATCTGTGTGTGCTTTGTTTCAGAGAGACACAGATGCTCAGGCTCTGAGTTTCTCTGTGTAAACAACGTGCCTCCATCCAGGAGGTGCATTCCCCAGTCTTGGGTGTGTGATGGCGATGCAGACTGTACTGATGGCTATGATGAGCGGCAGAACTGCACCCGGGGGTCTTGCTCTGGAAACGATTTCATCTGTAATGATGGACAGTGTATCCCTGACTCCTACAGGTGAATTGGGGATTAAAAATTTCCCCGGAAACCTAAAACATCCATGGGGCTAGAGCTGACTTATCCATTAGGCATGGTGGCTTCAGTGGTCTATGAAAATGTTTAGATTTCTTTTAAAACCAGAAGGAAAAACAGAGACATTTTAAATCAAGGAAAGAATTTTAATCCTATATAATAAAGAGGTAATATGCAAATTGACCATCATGCCCACGCACAAGATGGCCGCCCCCATGTGGGCACAAGATGGCCGCCCCTATGTGGTAACAAGATGGCTGGCAGGGGAGGGCAGTTAGGGATGACAAGGCTGGCAGGGGAGGGCAGTTAGGGGCAACCGGGCTGGCAGGAGAGGGCAGTTGGGGGCGACCGGGCCTGCAGGGGACGGAGGGCAATTGGGGGGACCAGGCCTCCAGGGGATGGCAGTTAGGGGTGACCAGGCTGGCAGGCAGAAGTGGTTAGGGGTAATCAGGCAGGTGAGTGGTTGGGAGCCAGCAGTCCTGGATTGTGAGAAGGATGTCGGACTGCCTGTAGGATCAGGCCTAAACCGGCAGTCGGACATCCCCTGAGGGGGTCCCAGATTGGAGAGGGTGCAGGCTGGACTGAGGGACACCCCCCCACCCCCCAGTGCATAAATTTTGTGCACCAGGCCTCTAATATATAATATTAATATACGTATCTGCCTTTATACCAATGTTATTATTAAATATAACTTTAAGTATTTTATGAAGGAAAGGGCTCATGAAAGACATCATGTGACCTTGCACAGGGGCCTGGGATATGAATGAAGTGGACTTGATATAAGAAAACTTTTTCCTTAAAGCAGGTGACCCTCTTGATTTTCCATTTGGAATAGAGGCATGGGGGTAAGAAATGCTTCACTTTCTTCTTTGCTATGAGAAAAATGAGTTGCAAGTAGGATGATAAATGGAGCTTGGCCCTTGGGTTCAGATTAGACAACAGGGGAGACAACAGGAAGAGACAGGTGAGGTGAACGAGAGCACAAGCTCCAGCACTCAGCATTGTGCAGGAGCGGCAGGAGAGCCAGACCTTCTATGCTCTCTCTCTCTTTTTTTTTAAGAGAAGTCAGAAATCTGGATTTTCATATGAAATATTCAGATTTTTTAATGCTGGAAACAAGTTTTAAATTTATAACACTGTGTCAGACTCAGCTCACAGCCTGCCAGTTTGGGGGAACTTGTCCTATAATATTATGGTGTTTGATTTCTCATTATTTTCTCCAAAATGAGCAATTCAAAAGTTTCTATTTTTTTTTTTTTTAGTGCCCTAAGATCTCATTATCCTCACTTAGCAACTTTTTAGATAGTGAGGGGAATAGAGAAGAAATATGATATACAGGTTTCAATCCTGATGGAGTAGGAGAATAGTAAGAACATTAAAATAAAATAGCAGAGTCCAGAAGGGACTTTGCTCAAGATGGATGGTGAGTTTGATGTATTTGGATTTCCTGAGGTGAAAATATGTATTTGGCATTCAGACACACGGAACTGGAGCTAAGAAGAGATATTGCACATGTATATTGAGAGAACAAGATCTGTCAGCTCACAGCCTGCTAGGAGAGGAGACAGAAAAGATATATGAAGCTGCCCAAGGTCAGAGCAGCAGAGCTCCTGGGACTGTTTGCTTAGGGGCAAGCAGCCCTGGAATACAGCAGGGCGCAGAACCATGCGCTGATGATGGTGGTGCCGAGGAAGCCAGAGAAGGTTAAGTCATCCTGTGAAGGTTGTGAAAGGAGCAGGGACTTGACATTATGACTAAAAATGGTAGTGATTAAAGAAGTAGATAAAAGTTGTCTAAAAAGTGTCCTCTTGTGGGATGACTCATCCCCCAGTGGAGCCAATACGGGCATTGTGGAGAGGTGGCGGTTTGAATACTGACAACCTGCAGATGTCAGGAGGCAGAGCTGTCTCCTTTCTTTAGTGAACTTGCATTTAAATCTGCTTTGTGTATATTTAATTTATATGGATGTGATCTTCAGATGCTGTCTTTGTGCAAGGAAGTGAATAATCTTTATATTTTCTCCCTATTTGCTCAAGATTTATGTTGTACTGATATTTGGTTCTTCCGAATCCAATTAATATTTAATACCATCAGTCTTGCATATATTCTGAAAACCCAGGCATAGGATCTAGGGAATAGAATTATATCAGTTCTTAATTTATTCTAGGTTATTTCACTTCCTTTCTGGGCTTTCTGAGCTCTGCCTTCATTATTACTATGAACTAGCATCTGACTTACCTGCCCTACCAGACTACTGATTTCATTCATCTTTTCTTCCTTCCTCTCTTTTTTTTCTCCCCTGAGCCTTCTGAGTTGCTTTTGACAAGGGCTATGGTAGAAGAGAAAAGATACTATTTGTCTGGAAACTTGAGCTATAGGGTCTAAAATAGCTCCAAATTTGTTTGCTGGAGTGCCAGAAGCCTCCACTAAGTACACTGTGAACGTGCACGTTTTTGCTTGCTTGTCAGAATGTCTACCTCCCCATTTGACACAGTGGTCATATTTCCTATTGATTTTTTTTCCTCTTGACTCATTACTAATGTTGGCTGAAGAACCTAGATATGACTGAGTTGAGAGCAGCTCGCTGGAATACAGACATACAATTGTGTTTAAAAACCTGGTGATTTGCTTGCCTAAGCGACTTACTTTTTTCTCTTGAATTGCATCTAAACAAGAGGAAAGAAAGCATTGGTATCTTAAATCATTTGGAAATGAGTTAAATAGCTCTCAGAGGAGACCAAATGGGGCTGAGCCAGCTTGCATTGATTGTAGCTTTCTTTACAGTTACGTGTTCACATTTTGGTATAAATCACATTGGCAGTGCCCTAGGTTTGTGGATGAGAGTGCTAATTAGAAGACTTGACCATAGATCCATTGTAAAATTGACCACATTCATCTTTGATACCTTAACGTCTTATAATGCTCTGCTTCCAACTCCTATGCTCTTTTATGAATTGTCAAACATTATTTTTGCCTATCCTCATTCAAGATGCTTTTATACTTATGATGAGTTTTGTTACTGTTAGCAGGGCCCCCTTCAGTAATTATGACTTTCATGGGATCTTGGAACAATGTAGAGGAGAAAGAATAGTCTGGCGCTCAGAGTTGTAGGAAATTTTATTGTCTTCATGATGCCTAGGAATGTTGGATCCCAAAATAGCTTCTAGAACAGGGGTCCTCAAACTTTTTAAACAGGGGGCCAGTTCACTGTCCCTCAGACCATTGGAGGGCCGGACTATAGTTTAAAGAAAAACTAGTCGGCAGCAATGAATAGGGACAAAATGGGATTTGTTTAAAATTAGAAAAATATTTTATTGCAGTAGATTTAAAGATGTTATGGTGAGAATTTCCTTGGGTGATATGTAAGGTATTTTTCTTGCTTGAGTTCTTATTGTTCTGGACTAATACACAATAAAGATTATTTGTTCTATTTAATCCCCCCCAAAAGTTATTTCGAGTACTTGCTTGCAAAAGCTTCTAGAACAGGGGTCCTCAAACTTTTTAAACAGGGGGCCAGTTCACTGTCCCTCAGACCATTGGAGGGCCGGACTATAGTTTAAAGAAAAACTAGTCGGCTGCTAAGCAACAGGCAGCAGCGGCAAAAACACCCAACGGGCTGGATAAATGTTTTCGGCGGGCCACAAGTGGCCTGCAGGCTATAGTTTGAGGACCCCTGTTCTAGAACTATGAAATGCTTTTTTTCCTTTGGCAGTAGTCCATACTAACCTACTAGTTTTTCATCTTTCCCATGGTCATTACTATTCTCATCTCATGGTAGGTGGCAGGAGTATTACAATGAAAGATGGAAGTAACACGACTGCTAAACATTACTTCAATTGGAAGATATGTGTTCTTAGAGGACACATCTAATAATATCATCATTTATAATATACTAGAGGTTCACGAAATTCATGCATGGGTAGGGTCCCTAGGCCTGGCTGGTGATCAGGGCCGATCTGTGGAGCTACCAGTGGGGCGCCTTGGCGGGCTGGGGGCAGCTCCTGAGTTGAGTGTCTGCCCCCTGGTGGTCAGTGCAGGTCATAGCGACCAGTTGTTCCGCCGGTTGTTTCACCCATTTGGTCAATTTGCATATTAGGCTTTTATTATAAAGGATAGCACTCATCCTATGAGTATCTACTTGAGTGTCAGCACTTCTGACATATGGCTACCCAGGATATTTCCTTTGCCCATAAGCTGTCTCATTATCTGATGAATGGATATTTTGAACACCAAAATTATAAGAGTTGTATTTAATTAATTTATCAACTGGGGAAAAATGAATACAATTTTAAAAATAGCTATAGGCCCACATTCCCAATGGTAACAACCAGCATCTGGGGAAGTTGTGTGGAGTGCTAACTATTATATTCCTCAATTGCTGGAGATTGGTGGGTGGATGAAGATTCTGGTAGAGGGAGACTAATGACATTGGGGATATTGTTATTGAAATGTTCAACCTGGTGTTCAGGTAGAAGAAATAGTTGAGACTTGTCAACCTCTGCAAGAGTTGTACTGGGTCTCCTAACAGGTGTGACCGGCACAATGACTGTGGTGACTACAGTGATGAGAGGAACTGCTTATACCCCACCTGCAATCAGAATCAGTTTACCTGCCAGAATGGGTTCTGCATTTATAAAACCTACGTCTGTGATGGGGTTAATGACTGTAGAGATGATTCTGACGAGCTGGAGCACTTGTGCCATGTCCCTGAAACCACATGCCCCCCTCATCAGTTCAAGTGTGATAATGGGAATTGCATCGAGATGGTGAAAGTCTGCAACCACCTAGATGACTGTTTAGACAACAGTGATGAGAAAGGATGTGGTGAGTATATAACAGAAGATTTGGGAAAAGGAAAATGGAGAGACTGAATATAGATTCTCAACCCCTTATGACTTATCAGGACTTTCCAGTCTGTTCTCTAAGTAGAAAATTACCAGAAAATTACTATTTCTTGTCTATCAAAGGGAAGGATTACTCAGTACATAAGGTTAGTGCACAAATGTTTCTGGACTTATTTGTCAGTTAGGCAGTTCATTACAGAGAACAGAAGATGAGCACAGTCAGACCATCAGTAGCTAACAGCATTGATTCTCTTTGAATCCTTGGAATGACCTGCTACCTGAGCTTGCCCCTCTGCTGGGATTTCTTAGCCTGTTCTTCATCTTCATCCTCAGGTGATTGAAGGAGAGAGTTTTAACCTCCCCCTCACTCCAACCCCCACAAGTCAACTACTTTAAAATTTATAAAATATAAGATTAATAAGAACACACTCTCCTCCCTGTGTAGATAGTTTCGTTAGTTTGGCCATGTGTCACAGGCCAAAGGCCCACCCAGTGGAGTGCTGGGTGGCTCATCCAAGAGAGCCAAATGTGTGCATCTCTTCCCAGATACCTGTAGTGCTGTCATACCAGTGGCCTGGAATTGGCCATGGCATGAGTAGCCGCATCACTGAAATGGAAGATGCTACATATCGGTATAGGATTCAAAGTCAAACTTAAGCTTGTTAGTTGTATTAGTTGTTAGAATCATTGGTAAAGTGATTAACTTGGAGAGGAAATTGAAAAATCTAATCTATGGCCTTGAGAAATCCCGTATTGTCTGTCTACGTTTAGCATGATTAAGAATTGGTGCTTCAGAGTGGAAATGTTGACTTTGGGCCATTATGGTGAATCCACTGTTGACATTTTATGTTCTCTAATAACTTTGTTTTATCTCCAGGCATTAACGAATGCAATGACCCTACACTCAGTGTCTGCGACCATAACTGCACAGACACCTTAACCAGTTTCTATTGTTCTTGTCGTCCTGGTTACAAGCTTATGTCTGACAAGCGGACTTGTGGTGATATTGATGAATGCAAGGAGACGCCCTTTGTTTGTAGCCAGAAGTGTGAGAACACAATGGGCTCTTACATCTGTAAGTGTGCCCCAGGCTACATCCGAGAACCAGATGGAAAGAGCTGTCGGCAAAACAGTAACATCGAGCCCTATCTCATATTCAGCAACCGTTATTATTTGAGAAACCTAACTATAGATGGCTCCTTTTACTCCCTCATCTTGCAAGGACTGGGCAATGCTGTGGCGTTGGATTTTGATCGAGTAGAAAAGAGATTATACTGGGTTGATATAGAGAAAAACATCATCGAGAGAATGTTTCTGAATAAGACAAACAGGGAGACAATCACGAAGCACAAACTACCAGGTGTAGAAAGCCTGGCTGTAGACTGGGTTGCCAGGTAAGAAAACAGGAGTTTTTTAAAAGTTAAAAAGAATTTTTTTTAAACATTTCTAACATATGTTTTCTTTTTAACAGGGAGTTGATCTTTTTCAACTTGGTTAATATGTGGATACATTTAATGTCTCTGCATATTTTTTTTCCCCCTGTTGTGTACCTAATACTTAAATGGGATACCACAGAACCTAAAATCTAGTGACTTTAAAAATGTATGCTATCATTTTTTGGGGAGGGGTATCACAAATGAGAAGGGTGCTCTGTTATTCCTGGCCACTCAGTTAACTAGAGATGATGTTAAAGGATGATTCATGCACTCACTGGTAATTTCAGTCACTGTGGAGCGGACCAGGCCCTGGGGGTACTGAGCAGCCCTGCTATCCTGAGTTCACAGTCTGTCTTATCGCACTAGTCATTCCCAGCCTGGGCTGCTTACAAAATAGCAGAAGGCTAACTTGAAACTTGTTTTGAGATAGTCCTAGAAACTGAGGGTCTTTAAGGTAAGCTAGGGATATTTTAATTAAACTTTATAGAGTCAGCAACACTTCCTGACACCTCTGTTGAATGTTGAATCTGTCAGATACTCGGCAGCGTAAAGTAGTTGGCTTTGTGGTTCACAGATTGGAGCAGGACCATATCTGCTAATGTTATGCCACCATCAGCCCAGTCCTACAGAGGACTCTTCCACTTCTTCTCTATTTGATAATCTTAAGGGTAAAGATCCTAAAATGGGGATGAGGGAGTTTGCTCCCTAGTTCTACCTAAGTAATAGCTGGCCTGCCATAGGTGCTCAATAAGTGCCTGCTGAATAATTAATAAAATATTGGCTGTGAATATGTGTATTTTATGGCCTGAGCAGGTGTAAAAAAAGCAGAGCAATTAATGATTTGCAGGAATAGAACTAAGCATTAAGAAAGTAAAGCCAGAATCCTGTGTGAGGTGTGGCCCCAGAATTTCCTATGTGACATCATCTTAAAGGGAGAATTGTAGCACATATTTCATCTTTCATTACCCCGTTATAGGAAGGTCAACTTTTCCTCTTTGCCCTTGTTTGCCTGGGGAAAAGTGCCTCCTAGTAATTGTATGTGTGATTCCAGGGTAGTTTGGATAGGAAGTTGGGTGGTTAACTGCACTGTTTCACAAACAAAATGTCTGCATGAGTAACTCCAGGCTCTCCATTTCAGAAAACTTTACTGGGTGGATGCCTACCTGAAGTGCCTCTCTGTCTCTGACCTTGATGGTCGATACCACCGCAGGCTGGTCGAACACTGTTTGGATGCCAACAACACCTTCTGCTTTGATAATCCCAGAGGAATTGTCCTTCACCCTCAATATGGGTATTGTCTCCCTGTAATCTTGGGCTCTTCTTTCATGCCCTTATTCTGCCTCTTATCTCAAGGCCAATATCTTGCTGGGATTTGTCTCCTGCTTTTTCTACCTGGTAAATGGTTTAGTAGCATGGCTTATTCAAATAATATTCATGAGCTTTTCCGTTTTCATTGTCATGACTCATTATTTCACTTTTCAAGTCACATATTTTGGTTGCATGAAAAAAAAATAGTAAAAAAAAAAATAACCCACCTTTACTGGAATTTCCCTTCCAAGTCCACTGAAATCCCCAGTTAATCATGTTCATTCTTGAGCATTATCTGTATATCTTCCCCCTTTAGATTATTTTCTATTAGTTCTCTTTTCTTTCTGATAGGTTTTCTTAGAATGTAAACTTTATCTAATTGGAAAAGAGCCATATCTTTTGGCTGTTGACTTCTTTTGGCTTCAGGAACTGACCCCTTTGTGTTTGCTCCAACAGGTATGTCTACTGGGGAGACTGGACCCGCAGGGCATACATTGGGAGAGTAGGCATGGATGGAGTCAATAAATCTGTGATTATCTCTACCAAGATAGCGTGGCCCAATGGCCTCACCATTGATTACACCAATGATCGACTCTATTGGGCAGATGCTCACCTGGGTTACATTGAGTACGTATACAGAAAAGAATAAAGCAAACTGGGTAACTGTTTATGCCAAACACCAGGACATGTGTTGCCAGGCAGCTTCTAATTGGCCTGTGAATTGGAGGTCACTCTGAGGTCACTTCTATCTAAAACTGCCCATAGGCAATTCACTGAGTTCTGTGGTATGATACAATAGAAGGAGAGTGAATTTTGAAGTCATACAGATCAGGTTTTTGTCCTGGTGCTTTCTTTTTTTTTGTTTTCTTTTTGTTTTCACATCTAAAAAAGCAGAGCTAGTAATCTCTCCTCTATGATAGCTTAGTGCTCAATCTATCCTAATTCCTTATCCCTTTATTTTGCTCTTCCCTCCCAAATACATGATTAATAAATACATTTTAGCATGTGAAAAAAGAACAAAGTGGTAAAAAGATTTTCCCTAATATAACTTTAATGCATTCATTGATAAGTAAATTGATGTGTTTTATATAGCCTTAGAATTTGTTAACATTTATTCAATATGATAATGTATTCAAATGATTCTAGTAAAAGCAATTAAAAAGTGTTAAATATTATACTGTTCAATGAAAAATACTCATTGTAAAAAGGGTAATATCCTTTCTTAACCAACCAGTACATGTTTATTTTGGGGCATTGTTAGTTATGTTCTAGGTCAGTGATGGCGAACCTTTTGAGCTCGGTGTGTCAGCATTTTGAAAAACCCTAACTTAACTCTGGTGCCATGTCACATATAGAAATTTTTTGATATTTGCAACCATAGTAAAACAAAGACTTATATTTTTGATATTTATTTTATATATTTAAATGCCATTTAACAAAGAAAAATCAACCAAAAAAATGAGTTCGCGTGTCACCTTTGACACGCGTGTCATAGGTTCGCCATCACTGTTCTAGGTGGACTGTAGTAATGTCTTCTGGGTAAACATTTATGAACAGGTACCCAGATACATTCAATAGGCTGTTAAATTCAAAAGCATGGAATTGTCATTAATTCAATAGAATTATTTTAAAAGGCCTTTAAAGATTTTGTCATTCTTTTCAATTTATTTTACTGCCAAAGTCAGTGTAGAAATGTTTGAAGTTCTCCCATTCCATGTTCTCTTGGGAACATGCCATTAAGAAGGAAAGAATACGTGGCACACATTCTAGTGCTCTATCCTGTGCTCATGGCAGACATAGTTAATCATAGTTAATTGGGACATTTCCCTACAATTCTCCCCTGTTGACACATGAGATGAAGACTCTTTGGCACTCCTATCTTGGGAAGCAGAGGACACTGAATTGTTTGATAGGCTATGCCACCAGCCTCTGCTTCTCGCTAACACCTGTTTTGAGCTCAGTGGAATTACCTTAATGATTTTAGTTTTAAGATATGTTTAGGGTCAGTAGGAAAGGACTTGTAGGTTATTCTTAGTCCTTTAGGACTTGTAGATTATTTTTGGTCTTGAATGTTTGGAGATTTAACTGAAATAGACAGTGTACACATAGTATTTTAAGGAGCATTAAAGGCATAAAGGAATTTTTTCGCTACTTAATATTCTGCTCCCTTTTTTAAATAAAATTTGTGTCGCTGGATTCTAAAATTGAGGCAATAGGTTACTGCTTAAAAGTCCAATCTTAATATCAGGCACTGTGATCTGGGAATGAATGAATCTTTAATATTCATGTAGCCATTTTGACTTGATCAACTCTTGGAGGGGTAGCAATGCCTGTGTTGAGAAGTACATTTCATGGACTACATAAGTAAACACATTTTTATGGAACATATAATCCATTCTTGTACATGTTGGGATGTGCTATCACATCCCCTTTGGAGAAGTGTCTATTCAGATCCTTTGCCCACAGATAGTGATTAAGTTCTGGCTATTTATCTACAGTCTTATTAATAGAGGCTAAAGAGGTCTTCAACTTTTTTTATAAGTTACCATCAATCATGGTGTTTTGGAAAATATTTCTGACATCACATGGCTAACATTATCAAGTTTCTTAGTTGCTAGCTCATTTCACCTCCTGTTTGAGTTCTTAGAGTTAGCTCCAAAATTTAAAAATACTTAAAATATCAATATTCTGACAGACTTGCCCTAGCTGGTTTGGCTCAGTGGATAGAGTGTCTGCGGACTGAAGGGTCCCAGGTTCAATTCTAGTCAAGGGCACATGCCCACGTTACAGGCTTTATCTCCAGCAGGGGGCGTGCAGGAGGCAGCCAATCAATTATTCTCTCTCATCATTGATGTTTCTATCTCTCTCTCCCTCCTTTCCTTTCTGAAATCAATAAGAATATGTTAAAAAATTATTCTGACAAACTCAGAAAAATGAATGAGATGGAACTAGGAGGACCTAGATATTTGGCTGTGGATGCTCTTGTGACATCTTGAAATCAGAGAACCTCCTTTGGAGGTTTATTTACCTGGAAAAGTATTCATTAATAGTGCCCAGGGGATGATTAATAATAATAAATATGCTGCAAGTATATGCATAGTCAAACCTGCAGGCCTATAATTTAATTTAGCTAGTATATGCCGCTCAGGTTATACTGAGAACCTAGCTGTCTCCTAGAACACCTTCTCCCCAAAATATTCACGAGAAGGCAGAATTCCAGCTCTGTATTGTTATCCTCTGATTTCTTCCAATAACTTAGGAAACAAAACCGGTTTTCATCCCAGGATATCAAAAGGATGCTTAATGGAGAACATACAATAGCTGAACTAGCTGTATGTGTAGGAAAACAGCTGTGGTTAGGAGTTTGTGATTATTTAAACTTCTCTGGCTATTCCTATTTTTAAGACATCGCCTTTTCAACTTTTACATCTTTAGTTCAGTCAAAATATCCTTTATTTATTAAATAAAACCGTGACCTTCTGGTTCATAGGCCCGTGCTCAACTAATGAGCCACACCAAGGGACCCTTTTGAGTGACTTTCTTTTCCTACCTCAGGTACTCTGATTTGGAGGGCCAAAATCGACACACCGTGTATGATGGAACCCTGTCTCACCCTTTTGCTATTACCATTTTTGAAGACACTATTTATTGGACAGATTGGAATACAAAGACAGTTGAAAAGGGAAACAAGTATGATGGATCAGATAGAATGATGCTGGTGAACACAACACATAGACCATATGACATCCATGTATATCATCCATACAGGCAGCCAATCGGTGAGTAGATGATCCAGAAGTTTGACACAGTTGCTTTAGGTTCTTGTGCATGACATTCTTGTTTACTTCATCACTAGAGGCCTGATGCACGAAAATTCGTGCAAGAGTAGGCCTTCCATCCCCCGGCTGCCAGTACTGGCTTCCCTCCAGCACCAGGGACCCAGGCTGCTTCCCTCCTCCGGTCACCCGCAGGCACCCAGGACCTGGGCTGGCTGCCCTCTGGACCCAGCTTCGTCAGGAAGGATGACCGGAAGACATCTGGTCTAATTAGCATATTACTCTTTTATTATTATAGATAAACCTCATGTTTTATAAAGGGAATGGTGTTACTTATTAATCTTTTTCTACAGAACATATGTTGAAAGCTGAGGGTATGGAATATCTTTAGAGTTTATTCCCCTCCTAAAAAGGCTGCTTATAACTCTTTTTCTTAACAGTGGCTCTATTCCTAAAAATCAATCTGGGTTTTTGTGTATGGTGAGAATGAACAGTTTTTATATTGTCATATTTATTTTATCAATTTTGGTTAGAGTACTGAAGTATTTTAAAGTGAATTAAAAATATCATGACATTTCAGTCTAAAATACTTAAGGAAGCACTTTTGAAAAATAAGAACATTTCCTATATAAACACAATAAATTCTAATATCTAAGAGATGTATTATAATTATATAGATGTAGTTATAACAATAATTCCTTAATACTAAGATTGATCTATTGGAATGATTGGTCTAAAAGAAATGCTTAAAAGAAATTTATAATTATAAAACATCATATATTAAATGTCAATTTGCATATGACATTTGTGTGTTCTGTATTTAATGTATGTTTTGCTTGTCTTCTGGAAGGTCAAAACGTCAAGAACAACACATTTCAGTGTATCATAAGTTAGGGAACTTGTTTTTATTTATTTGTGAACTTATTTTCCCCTTCATGCAATTAAAGTCATTATATGATTTACAGATAGTCTAGCAAAAGTATATTTTGAGGGTATAATGGATTTTATGAGCCTGCATGGTTGTTGTGTTTTGCTAAAACATATGATAAACTTGGAAATAAGAAAAAGAATTGGAAAAATAAAGATATTCAATATTTCTTTCTAGAAGTTAATATTCTTCTATTATTTTTTTTTCAAATTAGTCTTTATTTCCAAGTGGCAGCCCAGAAAATTAGTAAAGATTCCGCTCAGTTTATCGATTCACCTCATCCTTGGCCATAATTCTGTTGCCTATATCCTTAGAATGAGAGAATATAGCATCTGCTGGAAATTAAAACTTTAACTTAGGTTCTGGATATATGAATGTATGCTAAGTTCCCTACCTACTCTCCAAGGACTACCCCAAAATACCAGTGGGTATATCTCACTTCTGATAGCATACGAACTTGTGGAAAAAGCATGAAACTAGGATAATGATTTTTCTTACTGAGAGGTGATGAGTTTGATGAAGTGGGTAATCAGCTCGTTTGTGCTTGATAGCCTCTCTCAGTGAATGAACATATATATTTTCTTTCTTCTTTCACTAGTGAATAATCCCTGTGGTACCAACAATGGTGGCTGTTCTCATCTCTGCCTCATCCAAGCAGGAGGGAATGGATTCACCTGCGAGTGTCCAGATGACTTCAAGACCATCCAGCTTGTTGACAGCACACACTGCTTGCCCATGTGCTCTAGCACCCAGTTCCTCTGTGCTAACAATGAGAAGTAAGGCTGTCTCTCCATCCCTTGGATACACATTGAACTTTAAGGCTCCAGGGGATGGGAATTTTCAAATGAATCAAGATTTTGGCTAATTAATGTGGTTCATTAGCCTCACCACAGTCTATAATTTCAGATAATTTCTTCCATGAATGGAAGGAACTTATTAACCAGTGCAAGTTTTTATATCTGTGGAAAGGAAACAAACAATGTTATTGTTTTGTTTTTTTCTAATAAATTGTCCTAAGTGTCAGGGCCAACATATACTAGATATGTGTATACTGAAAAATAGCCCTCAAGAGTGATAGAAGTTCTCTTGTCTTTTTCATGTACACTGGCCTAGCTTCTTCGCTAACTCTGCCAGAGGATCCAGGGTTATAAATGCAAATTCATTTTTGATCATGTGTCTGCTGTGAAACGTGGCCACAGATTATTTTCCTAACAATGGCCACAGGCCGTTGATGACTTGGGACTGAGTCAGAGAGTGGGGTGAGGACACGTGTTAATGCAAATCATAGCATCTAAGATTCAATGGCAGATTATTTTGATGATTAAATAAGATGTCTTAGAATAAGAGTCTAGCGTACACCTATCATGACTTAGGCGCTCAACAAATGTGATCGACCTTCAACTTCCCAACCAATATCCAATGTCTTTTATATTGCCAGGCAGACAATTCCAGACCATCCCTGAGACCAGAACCACAGCTCCAAATGCATACTCCACTGTTTGTTGTGGCAGAATTTAATCATCATACTCAAAGCATTTTTCCAGCATGTATCTGAATCTTAACAAACCTGTTCGATCTCATCTAATTATGTTTTCTCTGAAAATATACCACAGTAACCAAGATTTAACTGATTCTCTTCTCAGGGCATGAGAGAACTCATGCGTATCATTACTTGGAATTCAGTTTTGCCTCTTCTCTCCAGATAACCATTGAAAACTCCTCTACCCACCACTCCTGGGGCTTTGCTAAGAGAAGTGGTATATTTTCTTCGTGCAGGTGTATTCCTATCTGGTGGAAATGTGACGGACAGAAAGACTGCTTGGATGGTTCCGACGAACCCCCCACTTGCCCACAGCGCTACTGCCAGCTAGGACAGTTCCAGTGCAGGGATGGCAACTGCACCAGTCCGTACTTCCTATGTGACACTCACCAAAATTGCCCCGATGGATCTGATGAAGACCTCGTTCTTTGTGGTACGTTGAATTGCTTTATGCCTTCTTTGCTCATTTCTATAGTTGATTGTGTACAAATGATTCTGTGGGGATTTTCTGAATGTCATAAACCTTTTTATTCTTTAAATATATTTTTATTGATTATATCGAGGAAGGTAGAGGGAGAGAGAGATAGAAACATCAGTGATGAGAGAGAATCATTGATTGGCTGCTTCCTGCATGCCCCACTCTGGGGATCGAGCCCGCAACCTGTGTATGTGCCCTTGACCGGAATCGAACCTGGGACCTCCTGGTTCATAAGTGAACGCTCAACCACTGAGCCACGCCTGGCCAGGCAATGTCATAAACCTTTTAAAATCCAGTCCAATGTCCTAAAGAAAACTCCACCCTATATCTATTTTTATAAAGGCTTTTTTTTAGAATACCTAAGGGCTTTACAAGGCAAATGGTTGAAGTAGATAGTTAGTTGACTGTATTGGTGTTTCTTTACCATATGCTATACATAGAATCCTCTTCGACAGCTAACACTGGGGGAAATGAGGGTTTCCTACCCCCATATTAATCAGGACTCTCAGTTGTAATGTTTATTTATGTTTCCATTTTTAAAAAGTAAAAAAAAACACCTAAAAAAACCCCTCCAATCTAATAACAACATAACAACAGCAACAAACACAAAGTTTTTGTATGATTTTTTAAACACCAACTTTGAAAAACATTGTCCATTAGGGCAATAGGGACTTGGGAAGATGAAGTTAGTAGGCCATCAGTGATTCAGTCCTTATCCCCTAATTCTGCATGCAAGAAAAAGATATTTAATAATTTAAGAGACGGTATAGTCAATTGCCCATGTAGTAGTACTGTTGGTAGTAAGTGCATGAGGACATAATTCCTCTAAAAATAAATTATGATTGAGTTCTCCAGGACCTATCAGTGTAAAATAGTAGCTTCTATTCCTGACACCTTCCAAGCTGATAACCAAATGCTCTTGCCTGCAGAGCACCACAAGTGTGAGTCCAATGAATGGCAGTGTGCCAACAAACGTTGCATCCCAGAAGCCTGGCAGTGTGACTCAGTGAATGACTGCGGGGATGACTCAGATGAAGACAGTTCCCACTGTGCCAGCAGGACCTGTCCTTCTGGTTATTTCAAGTGTGCCAATGGCCACTGCATCCCTCAGACCTGGAAGTGTGATGTAGACAATGACTGTGGAGACTACTCGGATGAGCCCGTCCATGAATGCAGTAAGTGCCTGTAGGAGGGGCATGGCCTGACCAGGGGCACAAAACAAGGAGAAGCTCTGTGTGGATTGAGAGAAGATGTTGAGCCTCCTGTTTCATCCCTGTGGGACACCCTTCTTGGCTTTCTCTGCTCACTCTGGCACGGCAAGACAACCTGTGGCCTGCAGGTTGAGCCAGACTCCTGTTTCTGAATGCGGTGATTTCTCCTCTTAATACATTGAATGTCTATCTGTTCAGATTATGATAACGAGAACTTACATTTTGTATATCTAGTACTTTCTCATTTGAGCCTCTGAGAAATATCTGAGGTCAGGAATGTGGGTGTTACTAATTCCCATTTTACAGATGAGGAAACTGAGGTTCACATTTAATGGATGGTCATTTTTTTATTTCGTGGCAGAGCTGACACTTCAAACCCAGTTTTATTTGGCTCTATCCACTGAGCCAAACCAGCTAGGGCTCAACCCCAGTTTTTAAATTTCAAACCCAGTTCTTTTTCTTCCCACAAAGAAAACGCAAATGAGTAATAGTAAGAGAAAACTTCCTTCCTTGGTGAACAGTTCACACCTAAAACAGACACATGTTGCCAGAGTCAATTTAGTTGATGTTGATACTCATCAGCACCATTTCCTAAATGTGACAGTGGAAGGTATTTTTTGGTGCCATTTCCCGGCAGGACGGAGACTTCAGTTTTGACATTGCTTCTTCCTCTTTTCAGTGGGCCCTGCCTATCGCTGTGACAACCATACAGAATTCAGCTGTAAAACAAACTACCGCTGTATCCCAAAGTTGGCTGTGTGCAATGGTGTCGATGACTGCAGGGACAACAGCGATGAGCAAGGCTGTGGTAGGAGGGGCTGCAGGGAAGTGGGGAGGGACAAGAAAATGTAAGTGTCCAGTGCTATTATCAGAAGATGAGAGTGGATTTCCCAGGTAATCTTGCCTTTGTTTACACCTGGAAAAAGACTATCTATTGATTCTTCTAATAACATGTTACATTTTTGTAGCATTTTACAGGGTTATTTGGGAAGTTTAATTTATAGCATCTTGAATGAAATCTCACCCCAAAGGATGCTATACTAGTAATTAGAGAAGGCATTATTAAGAAACTAGGGGCCCAGTGCACGAATTCGTGCACCTTGAAAGGAACTATGGGCCGTGAGGCTGTGGTGGACACAGGGGCGGGTCTTGGCCCATCCTCTGCGCCCCTGCTCAGTCCCCCCTGCCGTGGCCCCTGGTCCCCTGTCTGCAGGCAGCCCTGCTCCTGCCACCACTGCTCCCATGCACTGATGGTGCCGGCTCCACTCACACCCACTGACAGCATGGAGCAATTGGGGCTGGCGCCAGCAGCAGGTACAAGCGGGGCTGGCACTGTCAGTGGGTGCTAGCAGCAGTGGCTGCCCTGATTGCTCCTCAGGAGCAGGGGGAGGTGGAGAAGCCCTGAGGGGTGATCAGGGCTGGCTCCAGCAGCAAGTGCAAGCACCCGGCAGGACCATCTTGTGTGGGAGCTAAGAATTTTCAGTAACCACCAGAGGCTTGCTCCCATGACAGCAATAGGCGCCCCGCCTTTGGCTGGCGCCCCCGCTCACCTGCTCCACCATCCAGCCGCAACAGATGCCCACCATGTTGTGCGTGCACCCCCTGGTGGTCAGCACATGTCATAGCGACCAGTTCAGTTCTGCCACTCAGTTTATTTGCATATTAGGGTTTTTTTATATATAGATTAGGAACTTGTAAAACTTTTCCTAAATTGAATCCTTATTTACAGTTGATAAGTTTAAGTTGTTTATCTGCTCTTTTAGATTGGTTGAAATTGATGAGGCTAGAGAAAAGATTTAGCATCTACATGTAAAAGGGTATTTCAAAGTCAGTGTTTCTTATTTGGAGATTTTTATATTCTGAATGTCTCTCTGACTTTCAATATCATCTATTGTTCAGCTGTAGTCACCCTGGCAATAAGAAATAACTTATGGGCAAAAGCCAAATGAAGTAATGGAATTTGTGAAGTTTAGGCATATATTCTAACTTGAAACCAAAATGACTATGAGTGTGTTAGATTAGTTGGAAGAACAGTTAGGAAGAGAATGGGTTATTTTAATAAAACTGAATCTAATCAAGTGAAGACAATGTGATAGAAATGTTCTGTTTGCTGGTGGCACCACTTACTCTTCCAGTGTAGGCCTCCGTTGCAAATTACAAGCCAGATACCAATTCAAATCTCATCCCAAAGGATGCTATACTAGTAATTAGGGAAGGCATTATTAAGAAACTAGGGGCCCAGTGCACAAATTCATGCACCTTGAAAGGAACTGAAAGAAACAACTGAACTGTTTCTACAAAAGAGAACGCATGTTTCTCTTTTGAGTTTCAAGTGGTAGGATAGGTTCAGCCAAAAGAGGATTATTGACAGTGAGTGTTGCTGGCATTCCTCCCTCTGGGAGCTTTGAGAATATGGTAGCAAATTCTCATAAGAAAGCCATCACTCCTTTGGCATTTCTTGACCATTGGCTTCTGAAGTCTTTGCAATGACTGTGCTTTGCAGAGGAGATGACGTGCAAACCTGTGGGGTTTTTCCGCTGTAATAATCACCTATGCATCCCTCTTCGCTGGAAATGTGATGGGCATGATGACTGTGGAGATCACTCAGATGAGGAAAACTGTGGTGAGTGTTCAGGGTTCTATCATCTGTATGTGCCACCAGAGCTGTGATGTCTGCTTTTTTGTCCACAATTCAACTCTATGCCATTGGTCCTTTCCTTCTGCTAACTGGTACATTTCTACTTTGTCTTTAACTAAGGACATAAGCATCTCCTGAGATGCCTATAATCAAACTTTGGGATGAGAATGTTTATCTGAGTATATCTTTTGTTTGTTGAATTTATTTATACCCAACTTTTTTTCCAAAAAGAACTTCAGGTGACTTACAATAAAGGGCAAATATAATATGATAAATAGAATAGAAATAAATCAGGACCAAGAGAAATACAACAAGAAAAGGTGCTAATTCAAAGATCTTAATAGCAGAGGAAAGGGAACTTGTATTTTAGATGGTCATCCTACCTGGAATAGTGACTATGTTAGGTCTAATGGTTAAATAAGAGGTCAGGTTTTGATTCCTTTATCCCAGTGAAGGTGCTGACTATAAGAAATTAGACAGGAAGGATAAGGTAAAGAAACCAAACATCCGGATCATACCAAACTAGATAGAATAGTTAGATGTGTTTTGAAGACAGTTTTAGTGAGACCCTTTCCTGAACATACACCATCGACTCATAAATATATGTTAATTTCAGATTGACTGATATGAAACACATTCTAACTTTAGTCACCCTGTGGAAGTAAGAAGTGATTATTATTTGCCATAGGCAATTGAGAATATCAGTATACTGATCACACCACAAATATCAATTGACCATAAACTTCTTATACAAAAGGGCAATCCAATTGTCATCTTCTTGTTTATAAGAAAGTTTATGTTGAGTCCTGTAGGAGGTGGTCTAGAGTCTCATGAAATAAAAATTTATCTTTAGATTAAATCACCTCTTACTGAGTTAACATTGGGGTGGGAAGTCTATTTTTGGAGGATGGACAGTCTGTCCAAGCAGACCTCTGTGACTTGAGACCCCAGAGAGCTTTGGGCACCTAGGGCTCTTAGGCCTTCTCACCAACCTGTGCTGAGTGATTCCTGGTACCCACTGATGGCCATGTGGTTTTCCCTTTCAGTCCCTCGGGAGTGCTCAGAGAGTGAGTTTCGGTGTGACGATCAGAGATGCATTCCCTCTCGATGGATATGTGACTTTAACAATGACTGTGGAGACAACTCGGATGAGCGGGACTGTGGTAACTGTCACAGTTCTCTGGGAGGCCTTCTGTAGAGTGTTGTACTAAAGTCAGCACATTTGACAGACTATTTGTAAGGTTTTTAGAGTAAAATGATTTTTGTGTAACTTATGTAATATGTAAACCTTAGCATTGCATAGAATCTTCTGCTCTGTTTTTCTGTGCTTTATTTTTAACTTATAGTAGTCTAGATAAATAATAATAGGGGGGAAAGCAAGAGATTTTTTAAAAATCTTATTTTAACTTAAACATTTCCTAGGTGCAGACTTTAATCTGCATCGGCCTAGTAAACAAATAAAAACATTGGTTCCTACTATTCCCCAGCAAGTGGACCTAAGGGGAATAGTACTGTAGCTCTCTGGTATGGAAGGCAAAACATTGGAATAGGAATTCGAAACCCCATGTAATTTTCATAGCTCTTTACCGAGTAAGGGTTGGGTCTGAGAAAAGTCAGCAAACATTAAAAGTTGGGGAATTTAGATTGATGAGGAAAAACTTCAGAGATAGAAGAGAAATAGGTACTTCCATCTCCGCCCCTTGAATGGGGAGGTATGATTTTGAGAGATTATTCATTGTTTATTCTAACTGTAAATTGTGGGTTTGTTGAGAGCCAGTGACAGGGTGTGGATTGGAATGCGATTGAGTTCTTACTACTCCCCCTGGAGCTAATACCTGTCTGAGAATGCCAAGGCCTTCGGAGAATGACAGTCTTTTCTCTGCAGAGATGCGGACCTGCCATCCAGGATATTTTCAGTGTAAGAGTGGACACTGCGTGCCCGACGATTTGAGGTGTGATGGAATCAGTGACTGTTTGGATGCCTCTGATGAAGCTGTTTGTCGTAAGTTCCTCTACACCTGTGGCACTGCTTATATGAATTGTACAGATATGACAGTTAGACCCTACCTATTCATCAGCCACCACTTCTTAGATTAAAAGGCCATAGGTATTTTCTACTCAGCACTCAGTGATAATTATCAGTTCACCTGGGATTTGAGTCCCCATATCCATATATATTCACAGTAGTCATTCAAGGCATTGATAATATTTTAAATAAAGAATATAGTAAGTATTTGTGCTACCAAAAGTATTTATAATTATCAGCTATTATACAAATCATTAATTGGGTAAAAAAATGCAGGTAAAAAAATATTTGAACAATGACTAAATGGGTATAGAGAACTTGGATTACTGAATTTACGGTGTTAAAATTTTTTGAATTGCATGATAGCATATGAAAAGTTATTTAAAATGTAATGCCAATAATGATTGATCATTCACGTTTTACTCTTAATAAATTACTGAATTTATTAACAATGATAGATATTGTTGATGATGAGGTTGTCATAAAACCTGCTTTCAAAGAGACTAACTACATAAATGCATCAGGGGTAGAGCTGAGGTTCTGCCCTTGCCTCTAAAGAAAAAGTCCAGTGCTAGCCACAGAATGACTCAGGTCATTGGAAATTGGGCTTGGACAACTGTCCTTCAGAAATATTTCATCAGGATTTCAGGCAGTTCAAGGCCACAGTACATCTGGATGAGTAAGGAAGAGCAGATGATAATGGAAAGAGCTAAAGGAGCAATAGGTCAACTTTCCAAAGCTAGTAACTCCTAATAATTTAAATATGTGTCTTCCCACCAACAGCCACTCGCTTTCCCAACGGTACATACTGCCCAGCTGTTATGTTTGAATGTAAAAATCACGTCTGTATTCACCCATTTTGGATATGTGATGGTGACAACGACTGTGGCGATGGTTCCGATGAAGAACTTCATCTGTGCTGTAAGAGGGAGGGAAATGGAGTGCATGGGAGTAGTATTGTCTGGCAAAACCTGTTTGTGATGTGGAGCATGTGCTCCTGGAGGCAGTTGTATAATTTTGAGTACGGGACACATGATCTGCTTCACTGTGATTTCACTTGGCCTCCCTGTTTAGTTCTCTACTTGGAACATGAGAAAGTTGGGCAAACACCCATGGTTTTAAACATTTTATTGCCTTAAAACACAATTTCTTCTAAAGAAGTCTTAGTTAGAAACCCATTGTGCATAACTGGAGGCACATCTGTTGTGGCTGGAGTCTGGTAGGGGTGTTGTACCTCTCCTACACCATGCTATTTTCAGTGCCCCTCAAAGCATCTCTTTCAAACCCTTAGAGCAGCGGTTCTCAACCTGTGGGTCGCGACCCCTTTGGGGGCGAACGACCCTTTCACAGGGGTCGCCTAAGACCATCGGAAAACACTTATATAATTACATATTGTTTTTGTGATTAATCACTATGCTTTAATTATGTTTAATTTGTAACAATGAAATTGGGGGTCACCACAACATGAGGAACTGTATTAAAGGGTCGCGGCATTAGGAAGGTTGAGAACCACTGCCCTAGAGCTTCATACAACACAATGGGTAATTGTAAGACTAGTTCATCTTTAAAGTCACTTTCCTTCATAATACTTCAAGACCATCAAATTCCCTTCTGTTGTATGATGCATATTTATGTTTTAAACCAGTGAATCTCAGTTTGGGTTCACATCAGAATCACTTGGGAAGAAGTGTTTTAAAATCACATGCTCTGGCCCTGCCCCAGGCTTGGACCTAATGAACCAGAATCTCCAAAGATGGGGCATGGGCAGATGTCTATTTTAAAAGCTCCTTAGCATTTAATGTAATCCCTTGTTGAGAACTACTGATTTTAACAAAGTGAATGAAAACAGGTGTTGTTAAATTATTTTGCTACATGTTTGGAGTCACTGGAGAGACTCTAAGACAGACAGTAGTTCTCAAAGTTACCTCCCTATACTGGGAGAGTCCATCATATCTCTTGGGAACATGTTAAAAATGCAAAGTCATGGGCCCACCCCAGACCTGCCTCACCCAGTCTCTGACAGTAGGGCCTACCAATCTCTGCATTTAATAAGCCCTACAAATGATTCTGAAGCAAGCTTAGGATTAAGAATTTTTTGTAAGTAAAAGCCCTTAACACAGGAGAAGGCACCCCCAGAAACACTCCTGCTGAAACTATTGATTAGCTCCTAGCCCAGTGATGGCGAACCTCTGACACGCGAACTCATTTTTTTGGTTGATTTTTCTTTGTTAAATGGCATTTAAGTATATAAAATAAGTATCAAAAATATAAATCTTTGTTTTACTATGGTTGCAAATATCAAAAAATTTCTATATGTGACACGGCACCAGAGTTAAGTTAGGGTTTTTCAAAATGCTGACACTCCGAGCTCAAAAGGTTCGCCATCACTGTCCTAGCCTGACTCCGCTGCTCTTTGCTTCTGGAGTTCATATCGTCTTTTCCATTTGGTTTCTTAGATCCATCACTGTTCATTTTTGGCCCAGGGATTTGACTCTGAAAAATGATGTATCAGAGTATTTCCTTCCCTTTAGAGAACTGTAATTAGCATACATTATATTTTCGCAGTGGCATCCTTACATTTTTCTTGCCACCTTTTTTTTTCTTTTTTAAAAAATATATTTTTATTTATTTCAGAGAGGAAGGGAGAGGGAGAGAGAGAGATAGAAACATCAATGATGAGAGAGAATCATTGATTGGCTGCCTCCTGTATGCCCCATACTGGGGATTGACCTCACAACCTGGGCATGTGCCCTGACTGGGAAATCGAACCCTGACCTCCTTGTTCATAGGTCGATGCTCAACCACTGAGCCACACCGGGTGGGCACCATCTCTTTTCTTGTTAATAACTAACCATGTTTTGGTTTGTTTTTACTTAATGAATCTTGAAAAATATCTTAAGCATATGTAACTTTCAAAGAAGAAGTACTTAAGAAGTTGCTTCCCTCTATAAGATAAAGTGCCCATAGCTAGTAAAATTAAACTTTGGAGAGGTGGAGACACAGCCACATTAAACAATGACCAACACTATTTTATTGTGTTGCACTTGCCTTTCATAGCAAATAATTCTATTAACTGTACTTCCAAGAACCAGCTCTTGGATCTGACCTCCCTCTCCCCCCCCATAACCAACATCATTATAAGTCTCTCCTCTTGCTCCCTGTGTGTGGTACAAAGGAAGAAGGGAATCAAACAGCCCAAGACCTCCTTGTGAAAGGAGAACACACATGTGTGTTGAGTTCACTGACTTCCTGGTACATGCATAGAGGACCATGCTCCTTTACCAAATAACTAAGGGACCTGGGTACCACCCTTGGGTTCCGCATAGGTGCACCAGCACCAGCTGGTGGTCTGACTCTGGATAACAAAATGAATCTGTGTTGGAATGTGAGATGTCAACTTTAAATGTAATCGATGAGGGAATTCAGGAAGGCAAGTCCATCATTGTGTAAAACTTCATGCTCTGGAGGCTCAATGACAACTGATGTCAGAGGGACAAGCAATGGCCTCTTGACTGAGGCTAAGAGCTCATGCATGTCCACTACTGTCCTCACTCTGTGCTCCATCCACAGAGACCTTTTATTCAGGCCCCAAACCTACCATGCTCTTTTCTGACTCAGACTCTTCCCTTGTGAATGCCTCTTCTGACCCCTTATCCCCAAGATATATCACCTACCCTCAGTAGATGCTTTCATAGCATATCTCCTTTGTGGCTCTTTCACAGTTGTAGTTGAATAGTTAATTTGTAAAGTCCATTTCTCTGCTAGAAAGAGAGTTCCATGAGGACAAGGACTGTGGCTTTCTTGTTTCCCAGTGATGCTGATGTCTAGCACAGTACTGTGGTGTATACCAGATACTCAAGATATACCAGTATTTGTCTATTGGTGAATTGAATGAACAAATGAATGGCTGAATCAAGCAAATGTGGTGCAGACATATGGGCATTTTATAGAAATTGACATTATGTTCTACTCTTAACCTGTATTTTTATTTTTCTGTCTTTTGTTTTAGTGAGTGTTCCCTGTGAGTCACCACACCGTTTCCGGTGTGACAACAATCGCTGTATTTATAGTCACGAGATGTGCAACCATATGGATGACTGTGGAGATGGAAGTGATGAGAAAGCGGAGAACTGTAAGTCAGAAGAAAAAAGGGAAAACTAAGGACCCAAAATTGTCTGCAATCTTCAAAATGTACCTCTGGGATTTCAGTTTGTTCTGTAGAGGCTTGAGCTGCACCTATGACTGCAGATCTCTGCCGACATAATTGTTTATACCAGACCTTGTAAACATGCATTACTCAGATGCAACCCTTCCCCACTTATTCCTTTCTCATTTGAGCGAGCTGTTGGCAAGTCCCTTATAATTTTTGTCTTTGTTTGAATATTCGGTTCTTATTTCTCTCCTCTTTTCTCTTAAGAAAATGGAAACAAACACGAAATACTGGTTGAGTCACACTCACAGATTAATGGTTTATTTGTTTTTAAAGATGAGGCTTGGTCACTCTTCAGGCTGGAGTTATTAATTGTTAATCTATGACTGTGAACTTATCAATGCAAAGCTGAAAAGACTGTGTGAAATATGGCAACACTGGTGTTAGCTTGTCTAATATTCTTTAAAATGAAAATTTATTGCTCAGAAGAGAAAAATGATGGATTGTTTTAAGATAGAAGTTTCAAACTGGCTGAATTTAATGTTTTAAATATTGAAAAAGTCTGTGCTTTTACATTTTGCGAATGTTTTAAAATCTATCCATTGAACAGGAGAGTTGATTAATTATCTGGGCAATTTAATTTATCTAGGAAAAAGTCAGTAAGAAAATTATTTCCCCTGACTCCAGTTACTTTTTCCCTAAAAGAATATCTTCTGGGAAAATTTATATAAATGCCTAATTTTTCTATTTTCTGGCCCTTGTATTAATGTGGCCTTAGAATGCTCATGGCCAGCTTGCATCTCAGAGAGGACGGTGTGCTAGAGAGGACTCTGACACTATTGCCAAGTTCACTTGTTCTCCCTGTTTTCAGTAAAGATGAACATGTGGTTATAACATTGTTGACATGTTTTTTTTGAGGCATAGCACAATAGGATGAAAACTTGAAGCTAAAACATTTTTTTTTTTTTTTTTTTTTACAATTTGATCACCTTTTCCTGTCCCACTTCACCTACTACAAATGTCATTTTTTAATGGAGCAAGACATTTATAGCATGTGGTCAAATTCAAGAGTGGAAAAAAGAGGTAGTAAATACTTATTCTCCCCAAGGAGCAGGACATCAGTCAGAGGAATCATTGCTAGCTGCACTCTAGGCAACATTTCAATGGCTTCAAATAGCAGGGGGTTATTTTTCACTCATGTAAAGTTTGATGAAGGTCAGGCAACCCTCCTTCATCCAGTAATTATGCCATCTGGATGCTGGGACAGGAGAGAGAGAAGTGGAGGAGGCACACAGGTTCTTAGTTTCCTGCGCCTGGAAGTGACAGACATCTCTTGTGTTCACAGTCCTTTGGCTGGAACTGCAAAGGAGACTGGGAAACGCAGGGAAGTGCATGGATATTTAGTGAACACCAATTATTTCTACCATAATGTGTCCTTGTGCCACTAAAAATCCCTTTTTGCTTTTCTTCCTACACTTGTAGAATACCCTTAACCTCTCCCTAAGGGACATAACTCATGGTCCCATCAATAACTGAAATCCAGGAGCTCTGGGTACTGGGCAGTAGTCATGCCACCAATTCTGGATGTGATTGCTTTTGGTCTGGAGACCCATAAACCAATAGACCAACTTTATTTGTACCCCCACCACCTTCCCCCCAATAGACAATGCTAGAACAGGGGCAGCATAATAGATATAAATATTCACATTGGGGAAGGAAGAATTAGAGACTCATTGTAGTCGCCAGTCCTAAGAATTCTGAAAAGCCACTGGGCTAAGGTGACACTTTGGCCAAGGACAGTCCTGATTTATGCCTGTTGTCCTGGTGGAATTATCGAGAGTGCCCCTTTCACTCTCAAAAGCACACTGACTTGGAGAGCAAATGACTTGATTACCCTCTGAGGACATTATGAGGGCTCCCACTATGGGAGCGAAGGAGGTTCATTGATGAGTCATAGCTGTGCTCTGGAAGGAGCACCTGTGTCCACTGCTTCTTACTGATTCTGCCTCCACCCTTTGGGAGGGTTTCCTTGTCTATTGTCCTTTTCAAACGAAGAGGGAGTGGAAAAAATGCCCTTCTTAGGTGCTGCTGCACAGCTTTCTCAGCCCACTCCCTGGCTATAGAAGGTTCAGGGCCCAAGAGCTTTTTGAGTCTCAATCACAGTATTTTGTTTTATTTGGTCACGTATTTCTCTCAGAAACTGAGCAGGCTTTGGATCTACCAGTATTTGCCAATAACCTCACTCAGTGTTTCTTATGAGACATAGTTCTTGAATCTGCTTTGTTTCTTTGCTTTGTTTCTCTCATGCACCTTCACCTCAACTGTTTGTCAGTTACATTCAGGCCATCGTGAAAAATGAATGGGCAGTCATTTCATCCAACCAAGCTTTTACTGGGCCTTTGTGTCTCAAAGCCCTTTACACTTTAGACTCTTATTGTTTGGGATATAAAAGCAATCAGCTTTTCCCATACTCCAAATTTCTGGACTTTTCTTTCTTTCAGTTCTGATTGTAAATCAACCACTTCTTCCCTGAGCTTATTTCTTTCTTATACTGCCTTGCCAGACTCAGGTAATGGCAAGCAGTGTATATCACTAACCCTCTGTTTTCCAACCTCTTTCCTGAGACTGACAAGTGCAACTAGCACGTGGTCTGTGTTCCAATGTTTCCAGGGTGACAGCCTTACCATTGCATAACCCAGGTCTCCATCTCTCCTGCCTCCAACATCAGTGTCCTCATTGCTTGCCTCCTGATTATGAAGCCAAGACCAGATAGTTGATGTTTTGTTAAGAGGCCGCCTCAAACACATGGCTTTCAGGGTTGCCAAAGGGGCCGAGGGTCGGGGGTTGGGGGCACGTGAGCTTTCAATTGATTCAGCCCAGGATGACCCATGTCACTTCCAACTCAGAATCTATTGACCAAAACTAGTCACATGGTCCTAACATAATTGCAAGGGAGACTGGGAAATGTCGGGAAGCACGAGGTTATTGGTGAGTAGCCACTGTCCCTGCCACAGAGGGAAGCCTCTTGTTTCACAGAAGAAAAAGTTCTGACTTTAATTCGTTCTTAAATTACAGGTGTAGGTCCGACCCCGAGACCTTGTGCAGAAGATGAATTTAAGTGCAGCAACAAGCAATGCATTTCACAGCACCTTGCATGCGATGATGTTGACGACTGTGGTGACCAGTCTGATGAAACAGGTTGCAGTAAGTAAAGACTTATTTTTATATTTCATTGTGTCAATTCAGGTTTACCTAGTGAAAGCATGAATAACATAAAGTAGATGATAGCTGCGTGTTTCTTTTTAATTGACTTTGTGTGCTGAGCTGCATTCAAGCCCACAGCC